>NC_136488.1:127807973-127830473 GCF_053919585.1 Euprymna scolopes
CCAATCCTTATTTAAGAAGTATAATGCAATTACAGAGCAATACAATGAATGAATAACAAAAGTCTATATTCCAAAATTCATGACGTCGGCCATGTTACAATTTATTCCTTTAATTCAGTTGACATTTACAATTCTAGGACAAAATCAATCACTTAATTATATACATACTAGCAAAAGTACCTGTCGTTGTCTGGGTTCAAAAACAGCCTACAGAAAATGGACTCTGATTTATGAAAGTATGATAGGTTATGAAAAGGAAGGGTTGTAAAGAGATAGCTTCGAATTTGGAGGTATCAAAACCAAAGCAGAATATGATGAAAGTAAAAATAAAATAGATAAACCCCATAATTTATTATGCCATACCTGTTCACACTGAAACACTTATTACAATATTCTGTGGATCTATATTTAAGAACCTTGTTAAACTTTGTGACATATTTCCATTCTATGGAGGTCAGGTGCAAATGAACACCCAATAATTTTATTATACCATATTTCTTCAAACTGAAACATAATTATCAAAGTATACTTACGCAGATAGATATGAAAAGTCTTTATTGAAGTTGGTGCCTATACCATTCTATGGAGGCTAGGCGCGAACGCAGACCCCACAATTTTATTATACCATCCCTATTTAAGTTGAAACATACTTATCAAAGTATTATTATGTACATCTATATAAAAACACTTGTAAACGTTTTTTTTTTAATTTTTATTTCCATACTTTGTGGACCAGGCGCGTACGCAGACCCCACAATTTTAATGAACCACCGTTCTCCCAGATCAAACATACCCATTCCTGTATCTCGATATATCTTCTATCATTATATGTTATCATTTTTTTTAAAAATAGTCAACCATATAGGAGCCTATTCGTGACCACACACACACACACACACACACACACACACACACACACACACATTCAATTTTATATATATATATATATATATATATATATATATGAACAAATGATTAATAAAACATGTTAAAAGACATCTTGAAAAAGAGTTAAAAACATATTTAATTTTAAAAAAGGAAGCACAAGATAATTGGATAGTCCTTAATCCGCGGAGTTTCGAAGAAATACTCTCCTTCTCATCAGAGGGCAGGAATTAGCAAAATGCAGGATCGGATTTTGCATATAAAAGTATTTAATGAAACTACAAGTAAGTCAAAGATCTTACTTGGTTAAAAAAAGGATGAGGTAAGGGGAACAGGAGACAAAAAGAAAAATAATAAAAAGATTTCACATGAATGAATAGTCCGGTGAAGGGTAAAAATCCAAAACTTGCCCTTAACTTACAGGAGAAATAGAAACAATCAATCCATCAAAAAGTGCGTTTGACATGATTAACGATCCAAAAATTGGAAGAGAAGCTGTAAATCCCTTACAATATGCTTACCTTACGCCATTTTGAATTTGAAATGTTAATAGAATTTGTTCGATGGGTTTTAGTGACTTCATTTCTAAATTCAAAATGTCGTAAAGAACCCATCCGATGGCCGACCACTTCGCTTATCTCTTCAAGATTCTCATCGCCGCCACGAAATTTCTTAAACCACCATTGTGCTGTTTGTCCAGTAGTGGTTCTTGGGCCAAACGCTTCATTGATATCTCGAGTTGTTTCAGCAGTTTTCGAATTTTGTTTTTTTCGTATTGAAATAGGAAAATTGTGCGAATTTGCTTTTTTTTTTTTAAATCTTGTATTCAACATCCTGAAAAGAATACATGGTACTCATGCACTTATTGAGCCGTGCTGAAATAATAACGTTATTATTTAAAAAGCCATTCTTAACATGAGGAGGGGAGGGCGTTTTGTTCCTATTCTCTACTTTAACCTTACAATTGAATAAAAAAAACATATCATAAAACTTTAACTAAACTTGGAAATACGATTTAAAAAATAACGCGGATCAGTAAGTGCATTAGCACCGAATACATAATTGTTTTAAAACGATTGTAATTTAAACGATTAGATATAGCGCAAAACGCCCTTTAAAATGATATATAATGATATATAAGTAAACGTATTATAGGGGAAGCGTATTTGGAAATACATCATTTGAAATCAAAATTAAAAATGTCGCAAGAATTGGGGGTAGTATTAGGTTAAGAAGGAAGTTCTTAACCTAATACTACCCCCAATAATTCGGCGCTCACCTGGAATCGTAGAGACTGAACTGCTTTGTATTTAAATCGTTTCTTGGAATTTCAATCGTTTTTATTACAAACATTATTTAACATTCACCTAATGAAAAATTATTCATCGTTCATTTTCGTTTTTACAATGGGGTTTCCTTATTATTTATCCATCGCTTTATTTATTTTTTATCAATCACTTTATTATTTTTTTCTTTATTTTTTATCAATCTATTTATTTATTTTCTTTCTTTATTGTTTATCAATCGCTTTATTTATTTTCTTTATTGAGTTTTTATCAATCGCTTTATTTATTTTCTTTCTTTATTTTTCATCAATCCTTTCATTTATTTTCTTTATTTATTATTTATCAATCGCTTTATTCAGTTTTTATCAATCGCTTTATTTATTTTCTTTATTTATTTTTCATCAATCCTTTCATTTATTTTCTTTATTTATTATTTATCAATCGCTTTATTTATTTTATCAATCGCTTTATTTAGTTTTTATCAATCGTTTTATTTATTTTCTTTATTGATTTTAATCAATCGCTTTATTTGTTTTCTTTATTTATTATTTATTAATCGCTTTATTTATTTTCTTTATTTAGTTTTTATCAATCGCTTTATTTTCTTTCTTTATTTTTTATCGATCGCTATATTTATTTTTATAAATCGCCTTTTTATTTTCTTTATTTATTTTTATCAATCGCTTTATTTATTTTCTTTATTTATTATTTATCAATTGCTTTATTTATTTTTATCATTCGCTTATTGATTTTATTTCTTTATTATTTATCAATCACTTTATTTATTTTTTATCCTTCGCTTATTTAATTTCTTAATTTATTTTTTATCAATCGCTTTATTTATTTGTTATCAATCGCTTTTTTATCAATCGCTTTATTTATTTTTTATCAATCGCTTATTTGGTTTATTTATTTATTATTTATCAATCGCTTTATATATTTTTTTATCAATATCTTATTTATTTTATTTTTTTATTTTTATCAATAGCTTTATTAGTATTCTTTATTTATTATTTATCAATCGCTTTATTTATTTTTATCAATCGCTTTATTTATTTTTATCAATCGCTTTATTTATTTTTATCAATCGCTTTATTTATTTTTATCAATCGCTTTATTTCTGTTCTTGTTTATTATTTATCAATCGCTTCCTTTGTTAATTATGATTTATTCATCAATCGCTTAATTCATTTTTTTTATTTATTATTTATCAATTGCTTTATTTAGTTTTATCAATCGCTTTATTTATTTTCTTTCTTTATTATTTATCAATTGCTTTTTTATTTGTTATCAATCGCTTTATTTATTTTTTCTGTATTTTTTATCAATCGCTTTATTTATTTTCTTTATTGTTTATTTATCAATCGCTTTATTTATTTCATTTATTTATTTTTATCAATCGCTTTATTTATTTTTTATCAATCGCTTATTTATTTTATTCATTTATTATTTATCGATCGCTTTATATATTTTTTATCAATTGCTTATTTATTTTTCTGTCTTTATATTTTATCAATCGCTTTATTTATTTTCTTTATTTAATTTTATCAATCGCTTTATTTATTTTCTTGATTTTTGATTTATCAATCGCTTATTTATTATTTATCATGGATTATATATTCCAGCACCAGACCTAATGGAAAATATAAAATATTCCACAAGCGTTCCTTTTGCAAATTTATCATTTCATAAGCTGAAAAGCTACAACAAGCATCTATATGAGTACTTTGACCATAGTTCCTGATTTCAAAAGGCGAAAAATTAAAAGGTAAATATTTGTATGTATATTTTTATGTATATATATGTATATGTATGCATATGTATATATTTGTGTATTTTATATATATATGTGTATTTATGCATATGTGTATATATGTATATGTATATATATATGTGTATGTGTTTATATATATGTATATATATGTATATGTGTCTATGAGTTTTATCGAAAAATACTATTATAATATTGTACTTAAACCAAATTTAGATTTATAATTTTACTCTGTTTTATTTCTATCTTTAACCCATATTAATTTTCTTATCAAGTTAAATCCATACCTTTATTTTAATTTTTTCCAGATAGATCTGCCTTACTTTTACTAGGTTTATTTATGGTGTCTTTTACATATAATAAAAACCCTTCCCAATATTTTGCTGATGAGGAAACTTTGTTTGTTAAAAACACTATATGTAAAAATTATTGTCCGTAACTTGATGTCTACCAAAATAAAAACATTGTTTTCCGAAACGATCGTACAAATTATTGATTTTGTTGTTGTTCCTTCTTATGAAACGGATTTTTAATTTAATTATAATTTGATTTTTAAATTATCAATCACAGTACTATATATATATATATATATATATATATATATATAATGTTTATCGTGGCGCAATCACGTTCACATACAGGTTCTCGTTAGATCATCATCATCAAAGTTAAGAAGGTTCATTCTGGCCAGTACCAGATAGGTGACCATTTGGGGCAGACCAGACGCTGTATGCATCGACACTTCCCACAACTCCTGTATTCCACCCCTTGGATGAGACTGGTTGGGGCGGAAGTGTGAGGCTGGCTCTGCGCAAACCAGCCTAACTTTGACAGATTCTCAAAGCGTCCCATCCATTGAATGATGAGATGGGGTTCGCTGTTCTGACGGACGAACGAACATCGAAAGTTCAAAACGCAATGTTGTATTATTAATTTAAATAACAGTGAATAGATTTGACGATGAAGTAAAAATGATGCATGAAAAAAAGGGCATTCACGTTCATCTAGTTGTAGATAATGAACCTATGACATGCGCAGATGCTGAAATTAAACTAGGTTCCGGCACTAACAGTAACATCGAAACCCTTTATTTCAAATTAATTCAACTCTTTTCTATATACTCTTTATGTACATGGATAACAGCCTTAAGAGTAACCTATTTGAATATGGACGTGCGTCACAAGTAGAGATGCATCATTGAATTCCTGGCTAAAGTGCTTTGAGAATGATGGTGACAATGTAGAAAATAAATTCTGGAGCACAAATGGTCGCTCGTGTTAATGACACTACTCTAGTCTTCATAGCTCTTCAACGTTTAAAGTTAAAAACTAGGAGGATTAACTTTTGGAAAGTTCCTTGCATGCCCAAAGCGTGTTCCAGAATGCTGGTGACTATAGAGAAAATAAATTCTACAGCACAAAGAGTGCTCGTTTAATGGTACCACTTCCGTCTTCGTAGCTCTGTGACGTTGTAGTTACATATTAACACGGACCTGATGTTGTGTACGAAAGTCACGCAAAGAAATAAAAGAAAAAAATTCGAGTCGAACTTTTTACTTCAGTTGAAAGAAAAATCGTATATTAACGGTTGTGTGATCACCAACCCACTGACACGTACTTTCCACGCCAGCTACAATACGGTCGCATTCCTGCTTGTCTTTTCAAAGTCAATTAACATTTTCCTAGTCCGCAGCTACAACCAACTGCTATGTCTCCATGCAGCTTGTTCCACAGCACACGGTCGTCCGACATTTTTGTTAAAAATTCCGAAGATTAACGAGGCCTGTATCGTGTTTTAAAAGTTCCTGCCGCATCGATACGTGCTTAAAAGTCATGTCATGCCGTCACGTGGTTAAAAGTCTTTCTCGAGCCAGCATATGATTAACAAAACCCATTCGTCCTAACACGTGCTTTTCCTCTCGCGTCAACACATGCTTTTTCCTTCTCTGCTTTGCTTCTCTTCCTCCTTCTCCACAGTGACGTCACCTCGCGCCACAGCTAAGTCATTTGCATACGTGAGATGCCGCTGCTGTTACATACGTGTCCGTTGTTTCGTTACAGCTCTTCAACTTTTTGCATAAAAAATAGGAGGCTTTACTTTTGAAACGACTCTAGTATATACATAAATACGTTTTCAGACTTTTTTTTTATATGGAAACTTATTGATAGTACACACACGAAACTCTAGTCCTCTTCTAGTCCTCAGCTGCAATGCACTTGTTGTACCGTTCAAACAACTGTCCATGTAAGTCACTTTAATCTCTTCAATTGTCTCATAACGACAGCCTATTAGATTTTCTTTAAGCTCATGGAATTACCAAAAGTCACAGGGATCATGATCTGGATTATAGGGAGGGTGAGGAACTGTCTTGATAACCATCTTGGTCAAATAGTCTGTGATAAAGATGGGACAAACTTCACGCAAAGCTTCCGCATCTTCAGTTCCTTGTGATTAATTGTGTGTACACACTTATACCAAGCCGTGCACTTTTTTTTTACATAGGCATAACCACTTATCAAGGCCCAGAGACCACTCGAAGATAAGGGTCAGCTCCTACATAGAAACAACGCGCAGAAAGGTTATTTAAATTGGTAGTCACCAATAACTACCTAATGGGATCGTAAAGTCATCATGTAATTTATAAAAAGAAATCTAAATTTTTACGTAGTCAATTGGACAATATAGTAATCGTTAGTTATGGAAATTCGGTAAATTTGTTAGCTTAAGTGGAACGGCTGATCAAGAACTTGTTTACGTTGGACTTGAAGACAACTATATTGTAGTCAGCTATTGTCTCTATAGACACACTATCACGACATTCTTCATTTGGTCAATCAACTCTGGTGTTCTCTCATTATCCCTCACAGACTCCCTGCCTTCCTTGAATCTCTTATGCCACTCATCATGCAAGATGGTCCAAAAGCAGTCTGAAGCATTCCATACGTTTCTGTGACACTTTTCCAAGTTTAAAACATAATTTTATTGCATATCGCTCTTCTAAACTGTCCTCACGTCCAGATTGTATTTTTGAAATTCAACAGCTGTGAAAATCAAGCTTTGGTAGGATGTATTCAGATTCCTGCTGTGCATCCAAACCTGAAATCATAAAAATTGGTCAGTCATCTCATAAGATGTATCCATCCATAGCCTTGATGACCTGAAGGGGCATAGGCCATCTACAACTTTGTAGATGCTTCTGTAGCGAGGAGTTCTTTTTTCGCGGTAAGGGTGCTGCACTCACGCCTAACCTTCCAAGAAGGCACATACAACTCCTAGCCTCCCCAAATGGTCACCCATCTGGTACTGGCCAGGGTCAACGTTGCTTAAGATACATAGCAATAGCATACTTAATTCTGAAGTGTCTACGACGATTTGAAATGCCGCAACAAAAAATTCTGGAAACTTATTGAAGGCATCTCGTATATGCATGCCAGCTTCCTCATCCCGTTTCTGTTCTATATTTAATAAAGTTTTAGTAATTTATTGATTAAAAGGTAGGGAAATTTTAACGTAAATTATGTCCATAAAAATATTAAGCAGTCAACTAAAATTGCAGAAAAAATTATTTACTTTGAGGAAATGTCGTCACCAATAACTACCTAATGGGATCGTATAATTTCGTTTATTTCAAAGTCATCAAAGTGAAACCAAGCGGACATTTCGGAAAGTGAATCCCTTTTGAAAAGAACGTTGGAATAACACGTTTTACTGACTTAAAAAAAATATATATTTACATCATGTTTGTGTCATTTTTATTCGTATATACGTCCTATCCCCTTTTTTTTTCGTTTTTCCAAATTTCTGCTTGGCTGCTGAAAGCTCTCTCTACGTCTTTATATATATATATATATATATATATATATATATATATATATATATATATATGTGTGTGTGTGTGTGTGTGTGTGAGTGTGCGTGCGCGTATGCGTGCCAATGAATTTTTGTGCAGATGCGAGTTTCCTTTATGTAGAGGGAAGAAATAGCGGCAATATGTAAATTGCGCTTGCACGTGCTTCGAGTTAATTAAAAAGGACTGCACTTCACATCTCTCATATATAAAGTAAAAAAGAAATGAAATATAATTATTAAATTTGCACAAAATTTATTTAAAATATGTAAATAAATATTGCCTTCCTCATTTAATAGAGTTTTCGTTTCCCCACATATGATCCCTTGCTTTAGGCAACCATCGTACCAATCCCTCGCGTTTAAATGACGACTGAAAGGTACATAACCTTTTAGTTTTGAGTTTATACTAGTTGATTTATTGACATCGCAGGGTAAGCAATTGAAGCACATGCCCCCACGCGGAAATATTATAGCAAGCCCCACTCTCCCCAATGGCTTACTTCCACATATGCAGCTGCCATCGTGCAAAGGCAGCACGAGTGCCACAGATTTAACCGACATAAATCCAGTTAAAACAGACAGAAATATAGAGAAGTCAGAAGTAACTGTAAGAAAGAAATAGCGACAGCTAAGAGAGAATTTACTGAAACCACCCAAAAACGCATCGAAGCTAAGAAATTAGGAATCCGTGACTTCTGGAAAATCTACAACAGTGTAGTAAATAATGGGCAATCAACAATTACCCCACTAACCAAAAATCACGAGGAGGTTGTTTGCTCAGCAACCGAGAAGGCTAACATGCTTGCCAGTCGGTTTGCCTTCAACTCCACACTGGACCCTGCTAACCACCCTTTCCCGGACTTTCCTTTGTGGACAGACACCACACTTTACGATCTGAAAATCACCCCCCCCAGGTGCATGCTATTATAAAAAATCTTGACACTGCAAAAGCATATGGACCTGATCTCATCCTGGCTATTAAAAAAGTGCTCCGCCGAAGTATCTCCAATCCTCTCCAAACTTTACAATAAATGCCTTAATGAATCTTGCTTTCCTGCCTGCTGGAAAACTGCTTCTGTGATACCAGTTTTCAAGAATTCGGGCGAAAGAACTGACCCAGCAAATTACCGCCCCATTACCCTCCTCCCACTTTTTGCCAAAATATTTGAGTCTATAATTAACCAAGCTCTAGTCCATCACCTTACAGATGCTAAACTTCTTACCGACCAACAATATGGATTAAGCCAAACCCGTTCCACAGCAGACATTCTAACTGTAATCTCCAAGCGTATATACCATTAACTTGACAAAGCAGGGGAGGGTAGAGCGGTAGCTCTAGATATATCTAAGACTTTTGACAAGGTATGACGCGAAGGTCTTCTCAGGAAAATCAGATCATATGGTATCACTGGAAGAATACTTAACATAATTAAATCCTTCTTAGATAAGAGAAAAATCCAGGTTGTCCTCGATGGCCGTACATCTAAAGAATATGATATAAATACGGGAGTGCCTCAGGGGTCTATTCTTGGACCTCTATTATTCCTAATATTCATAAATGACCTCCCTGACAAAATTCTCTGTGAGATGGGTATATATGCTGATGACACCACGCTCTATAACAGACACGACAGGAAAACAAATGCACACATATCTAAAGAAATGGCAGAAACATTAGAGGATGACCTCCAATCTGTAGTGGAATGGGGATAAAAATGGATGGTCACATTCAATGCTGCCAAGACTAAACTTGTTTCCTTTAATAACTACAAGAAACATTCTCTATCAATGGCTAAAGACTCTTTATCTGAAAGCACATCTTTTAAACTCCTTGGCCTAACGTTCACAGGAAACATGAGTTGGAACAATTACATTGAGAGCATTGCCAGGACCGCTGCGAAAAAGGTAGGTTCTCTGTACCATGCTAGAAAGCTACAGACACCTGAAAGTATCCTGCACCTCTGTAAGGTCACCATTCGCCCATGTATGGAGTATTGTTATCATATTTGGGCCGGTGCATCTTCTACTAGTCTCTCACTCCTAGACAAGGTTCAAAAGAGAGTCGCCAACCTAATAGGTCCTGAACTATCATCCAAGCTCCAGCCTCTGTCCCATCGATGCAATGTAACATTCCTTTGCCTGTTCTACAAGTACTTTAACGGTGAATGCTCCGACGAACTGCAAGCACTTGAACCCCCTCAACGTAAATACCCCCGACAAACTCGACAAGCAGCAAAATCCCATCCCTTCACAGTTGAGATCCATAGATGTAAGAGAGCCTTCTACTCCAGTTGTTTCTTCCTCAGAACTGCTAGACTTTGGAACTCCCTGCCAGCTTCCTGTTTCCCCAACTGTACTGACATGCAGAAGTTCAAGTGTAACGTGGACCGACATCTTGCTGCCCAGCTCCCCACTTAGTACCCCTGTAGCCTAATAGTACATCAAAGTGGCAATGTGCCTTGTTAGGGGTGAAAATGTAAAAAAAAAATATATCACTATAATCTATGAACAAATAATAAATAAAACATGTTAAAAACGATTTAAAAAGAGTTAAACATATCTAATTTTCAAAAAGGAAACACAAATTAAATGGATTGTCCTTAATCCGCGGAGTTTCGAAAGAAATACTTTTCATTCTCATAAGAGGGTATATATATATATATTTTGAGTTTGCTTTTGCCTTGATTAGTACACTCATATATATATATATATATATATATATATATATATATATATATATATATATATATATATATGTAACTTTAATATAAGAAACCGGATATAAAAGAGATTTTCTCTGGTTCCAAATAAGAGTCTGTGTTAATATACAGTGTAATCCGGAAATAATATAACCCGGATATTAGAGAGCTGTGCCCCCCCGCCGATAAGAAGTCTCTTATATCCGGGTTAAAATATCTGTATATGTGTGTGTGTACATACATATATATATATATATATATATATATATATATATATATATATATATATATATATATATATATATTTTCCCTCGTTGTGCCATTATTTTAATCGTTTTTTTAAAAACGTTAATAAACTTTATTTTAGTGTCCCCGGAATTTTTAGCACATTCAATAGTTCCCCATCAGAACTCTTTATTTTCGACATAGTATTATTTTTACGCTATCGATTTTCTCCTGATGAGATGATAGCTGAAAGAGTTCTCGAGAGACTTCCGCCCATTATATTTAAAACTTTATTTAAATTCTGTACCTCTAAACATATATATATATATATATATATATATATATATATATATATATATATATATATATAGTACTAGTTTCATGGTTGAAAACTGATCGTCCCTAAAATAACATTACGGCTATATTGAGAATTCGAGACTGCAAGTTTATACAGTAATTGCAGGTGATTAAATGACTTCCTGACTAAATAACTTACTGACTGCGCAAATCGAAATGCTTATTTCAGATGAGTTATCAGCTCCTATATAGAAATGGCGCGTGGAAAGGTTATTAATATAAACATAAGAAAAAAAATTCTTAAATAAAATATTATTTATTTGAAGAGCGAAATATTGGCTATCTTATAAATTGTATTTCGTCATATTTAAGTTTTATGTTATGACTAGCCTGGGTGTCTTACGTTGCCCGTATGTGTGGAGGTGTGTGTAAGGGTGTTTGTTGAGCAAAAAAAAAAAAAAATAATAATAATAAAAATAAAGTAGTAAGCAGGTTCCAACTCGTAACGCGCAGGAGAAAAAGGTGGTGGAAAAAAAAGCAAACGGTTTATCTATACGCCCATCGCGATTGTGACATCAAAGGCGGTCGAAATAACGTGTTTTATGTCACGTCGTTGACGAGAGGTTTGAATGACTTGCAAAAATGTCGACGAAAAAATTGACCCCTCATTGTAAAAAACAGCCGGGTTGAGAGTGAAGAATTAATATTTTAGCCGAATTTTTGGATATTTGTCGTCCGAGACATCGAGCTTAAAAACGATATCGATTTTGTAATGTATGTCGAAAGTTTTTGCAGACATACAACCATACACACACATTTTGCCTTATATATATATATATATATATATATATATATATATATATATATATATATATATATAAA
Organism: Euprymna scolopes; assembly: GCF_053919585.1. Classification (NCBI taxonomy): domain Eukaryota; kingdom Metazoa; phylum Mollusca; class Cephalopoda; order Sepiida; family Sepiolidae; genus Euprymna; species Euprymna scolopes. The sequence continues at coordinate 127,819,868 of NC_136488.1, forward strand.
CTAGCTTGGGTGCCCGGCGTTGCCCGGCGTTGCCCGGCGTTGCCCGGGTGTTTGGAGGTGTGTGTTGAGCAAAAAAAAAAGTGTTAGTAGCCAGGCAGGCTCGAACCCGTACCGCGAAGGAGAAAAGGACATGAAAAAAACGTGACGCGTTAACTGTTGCGCCCATCGCTAAATTGGTAGTAACGTGGGTTTAAATTAAGGCTAGTCAATCGAAAAGAGGGGATGATTTCCGAAAATATCGGCGAAAAAAACGACCCCTCTTGGTAGAAAAGTGCCCAGTTGAGGTTGAAAGAAATTAATGTTTCCAGCCAATCCTTCGATATTATTCGTCCGAAGGGTCGCGCTTCAAAATGGTACCAATCTCGTGAAAATCCGTCGTCCATGTCGAAAGTCAACATAAACATACATAAATACATTTAAACAGACAGGTGAAATTTATATTATAGATTAAAAATAATTGTTTTCGTCTTGACTATAATCTTAACTGATTAACTCCCTTTACTTCTTTATTGTTGACTTGAAACTTTGTACAATGAATAAAAATGCATAAATTTAAAGGAACATGTAATTTATAAAAAGAAATATTGACCCTCTTGTACATACGACACTGAGTACATGTGATATAATTTAGAAATAAAGAGGTTAGGATAAAATTTACACATAGTAAGAAGCAAAGCAATGCAGCCAAAGGTTTACATTGCATCTTTGGTAATTCGTTAGTGGATTACTATGGCTGGACGCGTTTATATAAATACACAGAAAAATAGAATTTTAGCACATTTCTAAAGAATCTTTAAGAGAACACCAACAACCAAAATAGATGAATTTAATCCTTTATCCATAGTAATCATGCAGCAAGTAAGCAGTCCTTTATTGTATTTATTGACATCAGAAATGTAAGTAAACTTGCAGCCCTTACAGAAGCATTCTTCTGGCAACATGTTCAACATACAGTAAGCTTCTGTTCATAGAAATTCCGTTAGTTATTAGGCACACACAGGAAGAAAGCGAACTTTGCTGCAGTGGTGTGAGAAACTAGTTCTTGCTATAGAATGTCTCACAAGGACGAATAAGAGATTGGAGCTCAGTCGAACACCGTCCACGGGAATAACAATTAAAGTTGAAAATAATGACAGAGCAAAGAAAGACTATTTATTTATTTTTTTCTGTAAGAAGGAGAATGTAGAGAGTGGACGAGATCATCCCTCAGATTTTGATGTCGGTTTTAAATTCGATTAAGATGAGAAAATATGGTCAACGTAGCAGCAGTGCAATCTGCCAACAGTACTCATTCTTAGAGTGTATTTGACTTTTATAGAGGTGAAGGATTGACTCCAATGATAGGTATTTTCTGGAGCGACACAATAATCCAACCATTTTTTTCAGCGATTTTAGCACTATATCAGTCCTAACAGCTTCTAAAAATGCTTCCCTCTGAACGGCAACCACCCCGCATGTAGCAGCAGTGTTCGTTTTAGGAGGCTTTTGACTCTTATAAAGAAGGAGAAGGATTGAATGAAGTGTAAAGGACTTTCTGGAGCAGCAGAATGATCCAATCATCTTTTCAGCAATTTTAGCAACAGATTAGATATGGTATTGAAATTCATTAGGAAGCGTAGAAAGTGAACCTGAGATTTGTTTTCGGGGGCCTCGTGACTCACATTTTTCTTATTTTGTCCTTTAGTCCTCGCATTCAAACATTTCGAACAAAGGCAGAAGAATTGCCATTTTTGGGATTGGAAACTATTCATCAAAACTTATCGTAGCAAGTTTTAGACATTGAGATAGTGCTTTTTTTGTTTTAGATTTTTACATCAAGTAGTTTCCTGACTTGTCTGGGGAGGAATTTTCATCAAAATATGATGCACTTATAATTAATATCCAAGAAAAAAAATCTTTCAAGATATGACGTAATATCTTTAAAACATTTGATGTGATTTCTTGTAACCAACAGACACCGAAAATCCATTATAATATAATGCACATCAGACATGTGGAGGACAGGGTCGCCTGATTATGTAATTGGCAATCCCATCCTCCATGTTAAAGGTAGGCGAGAGAAGCAAAGATCGCGTAATGAAGATACAAAGTTTACCGATATATGATAACAAATAAATGTAGATTCGTTTACATTTAATTACAAATCAAATTTATAAAAGTTTGTAACAAAAGATGAATGACTAACGTTACTTGCTTTTAGACCCCAATATTCTTTGAGAGTTCGAACGCGGCATGGCTATCGTCAGATTTGGGAGATTGTTTCCGTCACATCTGCAGTATCCTTAGGTCCAACGAGAAAGAGGAAGAAAGATACAAACCGGAAGTGAACGTAGCTGTATCGCTCCCTGGTGGCAAGACATGGTGTTACCAAAGTTGAAGGGCGATAATCGTGTTTACCTTAAGGTCCTCCGTTTTCGTCTGTGTGCCCGCGTGTGAAGAACTAAGCTCCCATAGACACGAACGCTTCCATAGAATAAAGGCTACTGAACCATGTAAGAATGGCAAACTAACTTTCTTTGACGTTTCTGAATTTTTTAGATAAGGATTGGTTATTTATATTATTATTCATCGGACTACTGTTCTCATCTTGAGTGTGATTTTCATAACGTTTCGGTCGATATAACCTCCGATCTTCTTCAGGTGCATCTTGTCGAACTCGGGAATGTTTCTGTCGAACTCGGGAATGTGGCGCAATGGTTAGAGTACTGGGAAAAATCAATTGTGAAAGTGATATTCTCCTGAAGGTTGACGGTTCAATCGTCAGTGCTGGCGACCGAAAAATACAATTGCGAATTACTTAGGACCTGTATCCAGTCATGGCTGACGGAACAAGAGCACGCTACCCCCCGTGAAGTAAATAAAGGGTTCTACTAGAAATTCCGTCCAAATTCCCGAGTTCGACAGAAACATTCCCGAGTTCGACAAGATGCACCTGAAGAAGGTCGGAGGTTATATCGACCGAAATGTTGTAAACATCACACTCAAGATGAGAACAGTAGTCCGATGAATAATAATATAAATAACTTTCTTTGTTATTCAAAAAAACAAGAGTAAATACAAAAGAAACAAACGTCTAATAACTAATAACAGAATCGATTCGAAAAAAAAAAAAAGATGTCTGAAGAAGATTGACCAACATCAGAACGAGTCTCTCAAAGAACGCCGTGACCTTTAAACCGCCGCTGTGAGCAAGGCGAGTGTTGTAATTTGCAGTGTTCATGTCCTTCGTTAAAAACAGCTGGACGCAGAGAGAATGGATGAATGCTCTGATGTACCAGTGTAGTTTTAGATTTGCGCTTTTGATACGGAGTTTATTGTGCACATTTGTAGCCGGTTTTAACTAAATCCCTTACGATTAGAACGCCATCTTGATGAATCTGTTTGTAATCTCTCATGATCTATTTCTGATCTCGCCCCCTTTCCTCTATCTATCTATCTATCTATCTATCTATCTATCTCTTTCTTTCTCTATCTTGTTTCATGTCCTTGTGTCTCTCTATACACTGTCCCTCTCTCTCTTTATAGATAACTTCTTTTTTTGCTTGTCTGTGTTTTTTTCCCCCTCTTTCTCTGTCTCTCGCTCTCTTTCCCTCGCTCTCTTTCGCTCTCTATCTCTCCCTTCCTTTCGCTTCCTATTTTTCTTCTTCATCCAGGAACGCAATTGCAAATAAATCCCTACACAAGAGATCAAACATAAAGTTCATCGTAGTGATTCGTCCCTGCCGGATATCAAAGACAACGATCTATTTTATTTTGTTATGAAAAAGCCCTGGAAGAAGAATACACGCAAATTTTCTAGAGTAAAACTTTGCGACAAATCCAATGGTTGTAATCATTATTCCTTCGTTGTTTCTTATTCAAGAACCCGCGATTAAATCTAAAATATAAATAATGGAGTTAATAATTGGTAAACATAATAAGGCATGCTTTACTGTAGACAAAATCGACCATTCTATGAAATTTCTGGGGAGAATTTTAACGCCTACCGGAACGAACTTTAATGCATACAGGGGAGGACTTAAATGCCTACTGGGGGGAACTTGAATGCCTTCTAGATACTATTCTTGAGTGTCTAAGACCTCTCTGTACAGGGGATTGTCAGGACAACATGGCAGCAGGATACTTTTGCCTGAATGTAAATTCTGACTCCAATTCAAAACTACATAGTATTCTCGACACAAATAAGCTCTCTGGTATGGCTAACCCACACTGGCGTTACGAAAAATAGTGCACCTTCTTCATGTGATGTTATTTTAATAACAGCATGAAGCTGGATACTCAACCAGACTAGACGAATTCTTTTCCTCTATTCTAGTAAGACTAAGAGACCACAAGAAAGATATATTATTATAATATATTTAAATGGCCAGTTGAGAAGAGAAACAGTATTTTCCAAACATCTTTACTAACTCAGTGTTTGAAAGTTAAATGAAATATTCGAATATGCATCTCACATAGAGTGTTAGCCCCAGGAAAGGGGCACCTTGATTTCTGAGAATTTCGACTGAAATAAAATGCAACACCCTAAAGGAAAACTTCGAATTGACAGACTGACATTTATCCTTTTGGACAACTTTTTCTGAATTTTTTTAGATGGGGATTGGTTATTCTTATTTGGATTCATTGGACTACTGTTCTCATCTTTAGTGTGATTTACACAACGTTTCGGTCGATATCACCCCCGACCTTCTTCAGGTGTATCTTGTCGGACTCGGGAATGTTTTTGTCGAACTCGGGAATTTTAGATAACTCTTGCAATAAAAGATGCAGAATTGACAAAAAATGGTATCGATCTAACGTATAATTGGAAATTTGAGAAAGAAATGCATTTTATTTATTACCAAAATTCTACTCGATAATCTTCCATAATTTTTGGCTCACGCTAATATTTACAACTGGTAAATAAGTATATCCATGTTTCACTGATATTTTATTTATAACTGCCATATTGCGTATCTATATATTAATACCGTACGCGTGTCACGGTTTCCAGGTTATTTGTTATTCAATCGCGATATGCTATTTATTAAAAATGACGACGGCAAATGATAACATTCTACAGACATAAAATTAATATATATATATATATATATATACACTAATGTAATGTTCGCAGTATAGTATCACTTTCTATCCTCCTTTTTTAATAAATAGGATCCCCCGATCACTGAAGGCGCAATGTAAAAAAATAAATAAATAAATAAAATAAAATAAAATGATGTCGCTTTTGGGTCGTACGTGAAACTAAAATATACCTTTTTGTTCTTCTGGCTATGATCCCAAAGTAGTATATCTTCTATTTAAAGATTATACAAGGATATCGTGGGGTTTCCGTTCGTAGGTGTCCATACGATGGAAATATGTCAGAGACAAAGATATTAGAGATAAACCGTAATAATCAGATATATTCTGACACTACATTAACCCGATTACTTAGATGAATACTTTTACAGTTTTTAACAAAAGGGCTACAATATTTTACATATGAAAGATGCCGCTGTTGAATTTACACAGGTTCCACTCGTGTATATGAATATAAAAAATATATACCGTTTAAAATGTAAACCTTTTTACTGGTTCAATCGAAGCATATGAATGTAAGTCGTCCTTGTTCATTAGAAAAAAAAAAAAAAAACCGAAACATGCCCCAGAGATATGTAAAAATGCACAAGTATAAAAAAAACAAAAAAACAAAAAAACAAAAAAAAAAAAACAAATATATAACAAATAAATTTTACCGAAGGCAGGATAAGTAACTCTAGAACTTACCTGGATTAGTTTTAATTAATTTAACTTTATTTATTTATTTATTTAAATGCGTTCATAAAGTTTGAAACATTAGTAATACCGAGCGCTTAAGTTAAAACAACAATAAAGATGACGGACATGCCACATTTGGAATACTGAAAATCGCTCAAAACTTAAAAATAAATAAGAATTAACATTTCACCCGGCATTGCCCGGTCGTAAAATACGCTTAAATATGATATTTTGATTAATGCAGATTTCGTATTTATTATTATATTATATTGGGTCTAATATATAGTAATGCGTTAAAAAGTAAAAAAAAAAAAAAAAAAAAAAAATGACACGTGCGCCACCACCGAGAATCGAAACCAAAACGTTTAGCTTACAATTTACTTTTTCCTTCGACGTTAATGCCTAAGCTATGAAGACATGTTTGCTGCAAGGCTAAAAATTAAAACATGAACCAATAGCTATTACGTTACGCATGCATATTTGTAATGCTGTCGTTCGACCTTCACCTGCCAAATTTCATTTTTTTAATTTTCACACTTTTGCATCGATTTCCTCCTATGAAATTTTGCAAGGGTTCAAATACCCCATATATTAAGTTTCATATCTGTAGACTAAAACTGACGGAGGAGTTTTATAAAGCAAAATTTTACAAACAAATATATATAAACACGCACATATAAATATATATAGAAACAGGTTTTTGTTTATTATAACCTTTTTCGCGGTCCTGGATATGACCTTAAACTATATCCGATGGTGGGGCCCCAGCTTGCAGGCCTTAGGGAGTGTGAAGTCACCCTTTAATTGCCATTGCTCCCAGGTCCACTCTAACCCGGATTGGTAGTACCTGTTAGGGTCCCAACTATGGGTTAAATAGAATACGACTTAAAAAACAAATGTACTATATTAAAAAATCGTTCTTCAAAATCACCAGTTCGGCATTAAATAACCTGAAAAGGGTTGATATGCCGTAAAACAAAACAACCAACCATAACCTTTTTCGCGAATATTACGCGTATAAATCATGTAGAAGATCTGCATGAATATAATTACACGTAATAATTAACTAAAGATGATCGTCTTATAAGAAAACCGAAAAAATTAATATGGAATTAATTAACAAGAATGTTTAAATGAATATGCAAATTAGCTAAATCTTTTGCAGATGAATGCAATTCCAAGACCCACATAACAAAGTGGTATTTTCTTTTTAAATAAATAGGAAAAAGGGTTTTTAATATGAATATCAATACAAAAAAATAATATTGTATATATAATAATAGAAACCCATTCGATAACTATCACTTTAAAATAGACACCGGTAGCTCTTAGTAAGCAACTATTAAAATAAGAAGTTGTATTACGATGAGGTATCAAAACAGCGAATTGACGGAGGCTATCAAAGTAGACAAACTACGAAGTAAACAAAAAAAAGGAAGTAGGGAATAAGCCAGAACATTCTGAAAACATATGTTATAATAATATTCATAAAAAACTAGAGTGGGTGCCCGGCGTTGCCCGGGTGTTTGGAGGTGTGTGTTGAGCAAAATAACAACAAAACAAAAGTGGTAGTAGGCGCGAAATGAGGAAATGAACGTGAAAAAAAAAGCAAAAAACAAAACGTGACGTTGTGTCCATCGCCAAACCGGAAGTTGCGAATTTTTAAATTAAGGCTAGAAAATCGAAAAGAGTGGATGACTTTCGAAAATTTCGGCGAAAAAAGCGACGCCTTTTTGTAGAAAAATGCCCAGTTGAGGATGGATTCATGTTTTTAGCCAATTTTTCGATATTTGTTGTCCGAAGGGCCGGCTTTTAAATGATACCGATCTCGTGAATATCCGTCGCATCTTTCGAAAGTTTTAGGCAGACATACATGAATACATACATACATTTAAATAGACAGGTGAGATTTATATTATAGAAGACTTAAAATAGCAACACCACGTCCATGAAAGAAATAAGAGAGAGAGAGAGAGAGAGAGAGAGAGAGAGAGAGAGAGAGAGAGAGAGAGAGAGAGAGAGAGTTTGTAAAGATCCGTCCTGGTCGCAGGTCATCAGATGTGGCCTCTGATCCCGCCGTAATTGCAATGGTCGTGATCGTCCTCTCTCGGGAGTTCTTTACAAAATTCTTCCGCGTCGCTGGTCTCGTCATCGGATCCCGATGCCGGCGTCCGCTGAAAATTAATTAGCTTCACATGCAGGCCAAAAGAAAACAAACGCAAAGGTTTCTAGTCTAATAAAAGTTAATTCACGAAATTTACAGGTGTTTTACATATGTACAGAGTACAAAATAGACTTCGTGACTTAGTGGGGGATGCCCTTTTCTCTTCCCTGCAACCTCTTTCCTACAGAAGAGACGTTGCGAGCCTGTCTTTATCGTTATTTTCATGGGAAGTGCTCGTCTGAGCTCCAATCTCTGGTCCCCCCTCGCCAATTTTACACGAAAACACCCGTCTGGCTGAAACCACTGTCAATAATTTTCCCCACTCTTCATCTGTGCCTAAATCAAAACGTAGATTCCACGAATAAAGCTTCTTTATTAGAAGTGCACGTCTGTGGAACTCTCTTCCCTCTGCCTGTTTCCCACCTAACTGCAGCTTGGATATCTTCAATCCAACGTAGACAGATTCCTGATAAACCACCCCCTTAAGCAAGACACTTTATCAAATTTCCATTACTAACGATTACTACATTATTATCCCATTGATTATTGTACACGCAATAACCCTTATCCCCGAGTGGCTTATCCCCGAGTGGCATGATAAGTGGTGACTACTATGCAAAAAAATACGCTTAAATATGATTTGTTTTTGCTAGTATATAACCTAAGAACATATGAATATAAACACTTTACAAATTAACACAGTTAAAGGTAAAAGTGTGTATTTGCTCATGCGTAGACGATATAAATTAGTTTAAATTGCGCCTGCCAAGATCCAATGTCTCAATGGACTCCTTAGCAGCTTATTTTCCCGGCTATAAACCCAATCGAATGTTTTTTACAGATCCAGATAACCCATATATAAAGATTCAAATCTTCAGACAAAATATTGGCAGAGGAGTTGGATAGAGACAATTACATACACACCGCAGACAAGGTCACCTATATATATATATATATATATATATATATATATATATATATATATATATATATATATATATATATATATATAGGGTGACCCCCAAAAAACAGAGGATATTCAATTGTTTTTCTGAGCATTTTACAATCAACGGAGATAAAAAGGTCAAAGATCCGAGTGTTTTGATGTGATGTTTTGAATATAATGCATTAGTTATGACCAAAATTTCATTTCATTCGGAAAAACACGAAGAAACAAGGCCTAATTAGAGTATCTATATTTATGTATATATATAATATAGTATATTATAGTATAGTATAGTACACACACACACACACACACACACACACACACATATATATATATATATTCATGCGTATTTTATGATCGAGCAACGCCGGGCCGCTTGCTGGTGTATATATATATATATATATATATATATATATATATATATATATATATATATATATATAGCATAGTATAGTATAGTATAGTATAGTATATATATATATATATATATATGTATATAGTATAGTATATATATATTTATCCATATATACTAGCGAGCGGCCCGGCGTTGCTCGGTCATAAAATACGCATGAATATTATATTTTACCTAATTAATACAGATTTCTTATTTATCATCATAGGGCCAATTCTCTATTCATTATTATCTAACATGTAGTCATAATTTCAAAAGTTAAAAAATATGACTTGGGTACCATCCGCTAGAATCAAAACCAAAACGTTTAGCGTCCCAGCCTTACTTGTTATTTATCTATCCGGCGTCTCGTTATCGTCCAAGCTACTAACAGATGAGTACGAAAGGTTAAAGCTCAAACGACTTTGAGCTTTGAATGTTTGATATTGAACATAATAGAAGTAATAGCAGGGGTAATGTTTTATTCGATTTACCCTGCCACGATCAACTGTTTTGTTTTTCATTTTGATCTCTTGGCAGCAAGTTTTGATCGCTAAAAAACAAATCGGAAATGTGCTTCAGGTCGAAACATCCTATAAATCAAATTTCAGTTGTGTATTCAGAGAGGAGTTTTGTAGAGAATTTTCGCACACACCGACAATGGCACTTATATATATATATATATATATATATATATATATATATATATATATATATATGTATATATATATAGTAATTTATAAAATATATATGGCGATTAAGCTACACTGAATATTCGGCGTTTGATCCACTCTATGACTCCTCAGGCTTATGCGCCTAAATGATATACTTATATGTAATATACTGAGTTCGTGTAATTCAGTAAATTTTCATATACCAATGGGTTTTAAGCCAAAAATGGTTGACTTATGGAGTAAGCTACAAAATTACCACATTTCATAATTGAGCAATTATATACTGTGTGTGCAAAATCAAGTGTTCAAAACACGGCGTTGATGGCGACAAAAAGTGTATTTTATTTTACGTTACAATTGTTTCAATGTCCAGTTCGACAATTTCAAGCATTATATCGTTTGAAAATGTTCAGAAACCAGCATTTCTTCAGACTTTATGAATAAGCACACTTTTGATAATGGAACATTTTTTGAAGAGAAAGAAAAAAGGGTGAAAATCCCTAACGGGAAAAGCATGCGAGAAACATTTACCTTGGCTGTGGTTACGGAAAAGCCATTATGCTGAATTCTACATTCTGCATAATTGCGTAGAATTTATGATGAAAACGTACTAGCACCCAGAAATATATATATATATATATATATATATATATATATATATATATATA
>NC_136488.1:127832973-127840473 GCF_053919585.1 Euprymna scolopes
AGTATCCTCGTTGTTCCCTTAAGTGCAATTGCCTGGATTTCTTTTGTACTTGGTTCACCAAAAAATATTAGTTAGGTAGGACTTCAAGTTCTTCTTCATAAGCCCTATGGCACCTGGTATGATTGATATCTCCCTAAGATTCCAGTTTCTTTTCATATCATACATGAGACCTTGATATTTGGTCTGTTTCTCTCTTTCAGCTCTGTTATGCCCCCTTATGAAGATTAAAATCAAAATATAATTATATTAAAACATATTTCTTTAATCCTTACTCCATTATATCAACGTCCCTTGCATGATTTGGAGTAGAGAAAATGTCTAAAAATTAAGGCTTAAGGAAGTTATAGCAGAAATTCAATGTCCGTCTAAGGATCAAATTTAATGCATTCCTTCTGTTATCCCCATTTTCATAGTTATTGTTGTTTTACAATGTTTAGACCAACTCATCCTCTGCTTGGTTAGGATTGAAACCGCTACCTTAAGACAATGCTCACCTGGACCCGTAGAGACTCAAGGCATCTATCCAATCCGCCTTCGGGGGCCGTGGCGCAGTGGATAGAGGCGTTGATCATTGTTTGCAGATTGCAGTTGCAATCCTACCCAAGCAGGCCAGAGAATTAGTTTGCCAAAACGTGGTGTGACAACAACTATGGAAGGCAGTAATTACTTGAGATGTTACAGGACTTAGCATTCCTATTCCGTCGGGGCAAACCACCCGGAGAAGGCCAGAGGATGAGTTGGCTGAAACGTGGTGAAATAACAACTATGAAGATGAGGATGTCCGCAAAAATGAACGAATGCACACATTATGAAGCCTCATCTCAAAGGATTCCAATATTAAATAAATAAACAAAATAAAATTTAATGCAAATCTGAAATATATGAATTTTTAAACGCCAGCCTGTGATTATATTGTAGTCCCTAAAACACTAAAGTATCTCCCCAAATTTACAATTTAGGTAGTGTTTATTGGTAAAAATTTCACAAAGATCTTAGCTATCTAAATTTTCACAAAAGGCTTTCACACGCTTTTTACCTCTTTACCATGAAACAAAAACTAAATACAATTTACATTACTACTCTTTACACTCAACAACCGTGTTTAAAAATTCACAATGATCAGTTAAATATTTTAGGAGTGATTCCTGTACGTAAAAATATATAAACATATACACATACCTAACATTATATAGACCTTTTTTTAAAAAGTAGTTCTCGAAGGAGCCACTATTCTTCGAAAGGACTCGCTACGACGTTAACCGCGTGAACCGTCGCTTGCAATTCTAAGACCCCCCCCCCCCGCCCGATTACGGCATCTTCAGTAAGCTGCTTTTAATCCCTTATAATTTGGGATATAAAGAGTGTTGGAGTCTATTCACTTCGCTTTGATCTTGCTTCACGAAGATTTCAGATAACATGCAATTAGGTCACGAATGCTCGACTAAGTCCATTAGCGCGCACTCGTTTTCAAAAACGAATTCTTCATCTCTCGTTTTATTGTGATTTTTTTTTAAAAAGAGATTAATGTATTATGCATAAAAGACAAAATCATTAAAAAAAAAACAAACCCAAAAACAAAAAACAAACATATAAAGATCAAAGGTTTAATTTGTGTTGCTCCTTCTTTGAAATATATAAGAGTACTTGTTATCGGTATTAGCAGGGTTCATCTCGCGGCATGTTAATGCATCACAAACAATGTAGCGAGCGGTGCGTGATTGAGGTTGTGGACACCGTCACGGGCTATGGAATCGGTTAAGCCAACTTCAAAGCTTTCGAGGATCAATTATACTTTACGCACTAATATGTGTCGAGAAATGCATTATCGCATGATTTTCCTCCAGCTATGGGTAAGTTAGCAACTCTGTTTCATTACTAATGAGTAACTATTTATCAAGAACAACATCGACTCAAGGATAAGGTTTAAAGGGATGAGATGGAATGCTAATTTAAATAATAAGGGATATTATAAGACTAGATGGCCGCCCGGCGTTGATATTTTATTTATGCAGATACGTATGTATTATAATAGAATGAATTCTCTATTGATTATTATATACTAGCATGGGTGCCCGGCGTTTCCCGGGTGTTTGGAGGTGTATGCTGAGCAAAAAACAAAACAAAACAAACGAAAAAAAAAAAACAAAAAAAAACGGTCAATTTTTTAAAATTTGAACCCTAACATTTATTGGTTTGGGCTCAAATCAAGTTATTAAGTAAGATCCATGTCTAAGAAACCTATATCTAAAATTTCAAGTGTTTAGACCCAAAATTGTCGCAGGAGTTTGGTAGAGTTCTCAAAGCTCAAACCGTTGAACAATGACCCATAAACAGCCAAGTTTCTGACCGAAAACCAATCACATAGATTTTCCCAAATCTCAGTACCCTGTATATCAAATTTCGAGTCTGTAGACTGAAAATTGACAGAGTTATTGCGTATGGAAATGTACACACACAGACAGACTGATACACAGACAGATACACAGACCACATTCACTTTTATAGATATACTAGCATGTGTGCCCGGCGTTGGCCGGGTATTTGGAGGTGTATGCTGAGCAAAAAAAAAAAAAAAAAAAGAAGTCTGTCCATTCATGTGATAAACTATCCATTCACGTGAAATCACCGTTTTCTTCGAAACTCCGCAGATTAAGGACTATCCTCTTATTAAGTGTTTCTTTTTCAGATTAAATATGTTTTTAACTCTTTTTCAAAGTGTTTTTTAACATGTTTTATTAAGTATTTGCTCTTATATATATATATATATATATATATATATATATATATATATATATATAATAAAAATTACAATTAAATTTACCAAAATGATCCAAGATGGTAAAACTAAAGTATATTATAAATATTAAAGAATTAGTATTTATAAAGCAATCTTAACCAGATGTAAAAGCTCGATAAAACCAAATAGGAGACAGAGCTTATAATAAGAGCAAATAGTTAATAAAACATGTTAAAAAACACTTTGAAAAAGAGTTAAAATATATTTAATCTGAAAAGGAAACACTTAATAAGTGGATAATCCTTAATCCGCCGAGTTTCGAAGAAATACTTTCCTTCTTTTTTTTATTTTTTTAATTACATTTTCACCCCAAACAAGGCAAATTGCCACTTTGGTGTAGGGGGCTACTATCAGGGGCAACAACTACTGGGGAACTATGTAGGGATTTGGGCAGCAAGATGTCGGTTCACGTTACACTTGAACTTCTGAACGTCAGTACTGTTGGGGAAGCAGGGACCTGGAATGGAATTCCAGAGTCTAGCGGTTCTGGGGAAGAAACTATTGGAGTAAAAAGATCTTTTACATCTAGGGATCTCTACAGTGTGGGGGTGGGATTTAGCAGCCTGTCGGGTTTGTCGAGGGTGCTCACGTCGTGGGAGCACAAGTGATTGCAGTTCGTCAGAGCATTCACCACTAAAATAATTGTAGAAAAGGCAGAGGGATGCAACATTTCGTCTATGGGACAGAGGCTGAAGCTTAGATGCCAGTTCAGGGCCTATCAGGTTTGCGACTCTCTTTTGAACCTTGTCAAGGAGCGAGAGACTAGTAGCAGATGCACCAGCCCAGATGTGGCAGCAATACTCCATACATGGGCGAATGGTGGCCTTATAGAGGTACATGATACTTTCAGGTGTTAGTAGTTTTCTAGCACGGTAGAGAGAGCCCACCTTTCTTGCAGCGGCCCTGGCAATGCCTTCAATGTAATTGTTCCAACTCATGTTTCCTGTGAACGTTAGGCCAATGAGTTTGAAAGATGTACTCTCAGATAAAGAGCCGTTGGCCATTGCTATAAGTGGTAGAGAGGGTTTCTTGTAATTATTGAATGAAACTAGTTTAGTCTTGGCAGCATTGAACGCGACCAACCACTTTTGTACCCATTCCACCACAGATTGGAGGTCTTTCCCTAGTGTTTCTGCTATTTCTTTAGAAATGTGTTCATTCATCTTCCTGTCGTGCCTGCCATAGAGTGTAGTGTCATCAGCATATATACCCATCTCAGAGGCAATTTTGTCGGGGAGGTCATTTATGAATATCAGGAACAATAGTGGTCCAAGGATAGAACCCTGGGGTACCCGCACATTTATATCATATTGTTTAGATGTACGACCGTCGAGGAAAACCTGGATTTTTCTCTTATCTAAGAAGGATTTAATTATGTTAAGTATTCTACCATATATATATAGCTCGGTTCTTACTGTGGAGCACTCTAAGTTGAAATAAATCAGTCACTTCGGGTTTCATGCGCTGATCACTCTCGCCGTTAATGACTTTTACGCCTTATATAAATGTTTTTCAACTGCATTTCTCACGGTTAACGTTCGCCGTGTGGTATGTTCCTTGCTAATGGAGACAGAGATCGCTTCATGGGCGGGTTCGAATCTCCTGTCTAGCTGTAATCGTAACTCCCTGCACTGATCATTCCCGAAAGGATGAAAAGCCAGTGTCTATAAGTATTAAAATAATTATATTAATAATTATATATATATATATATATATATATATATATATATATATATATATATATATATATATATATATATATATATATATAACTACTTCATTTACTCACATAAAATTAATATACGAAAGTATAGATTTATGCGTAAACATTTAACATAATTAAATCCTTCTTAGATAAGAGAAAAAAAAGTATTTACTTCAAAAGTGCTTAATACGTAGGTAGAGCTAGTTAGTAATTTATAAAATATATATGGCGATTAAGCTACACTGAATATTCTGCGTTTCATCCACTATAGGATTCGTCATGCTTATGCGCGAATTCTGTGGTTGTTTCTTGTTTTTATATATATATATTGAGGATTTTAGTTAGCCAATCAGCTTTCTAGTATCCACCGCGCCCCTTCCTATCAGCCAATGGGTATGCATTTTATCGAATAAAAGATCTGTTTTAGAACTAGATTATTGATTTAAAGGTAGACGTTTCCCTCCCTTTTTATATATATATATAAATATACATATGTGTACACACATACATGCACACATACATACATATATATACATATATGTGTGATCGTTTATGTATATTCATGTTTATTTATTTATTTGTTTGTTTTCTATTGTTTTTGTTAGTTTTAAAGCTATTCTGTATCGCTATCCTAGAGTAAGTTTTATTTTATGAACACAGTTGTTTGCTATTTCTCGTCTACAGTTTAATAGATTTCGCGGTTCTTTAAAGTGCAGGATAGCAAATTTTTCATGGAGGCATACTTTACATGGGTCGTCTAAATGTCTGCACGTGGTAACTTGTCTCATTATTTTCCATACGACTACCGGCGAATGTCCGCTTTCTTTGAGTTCCCAGTATTTATTCGCTAGTGTTGTTTTTATACGGTGTTTTTTATTGTTGAATGTACTTTTGTAGTCATAGTATCGGGTTTTGAAATCTAAGGAAGTCATGCCTACGTAATATTTCTTGTTATTCGGGGTTTCTTTCGCAAATATTGTTGCTTGATAAACTACGCTTTTTGTTAGACATTTATTTTGAACTGGGCAAAGTGTGCGGTGTCTACAGTTGCATTTATCTTGTTCGTTATTAGTATTTTTATTTATGGTATGGTTGTTCTTGACCGGGGTTGGTTTGTTATTATTATTATTATTATTATTATTATTATTATTATTATTATTATTATTATTATTATTATTATTATTATTATTATTATTATTATTTCTGCTAGTGTTGGTTTTATTTTTGTCATGGTGTCTACTTTTTTATTGTTTATTTTGTTGTTGTTTACATTGTTTTCATTTAGTATTTTGTTATTATGTGCTTTAATTATTATCTTTAAATTCTCGCAACAACTGTAAGATAACTTCAAGGTAATTTTATTGAAGATTTTGTGTAAGGGGTTGGTTGCGGGAAAGTGTTTTTCAATAAGATCTAGAAATTTCTTGCCAAGTTTTGTTTTTTGATTGTATGGGGCCGTATACCAAATTATAGTTCTTTTTCTTCTATTTTTAATTTTATTATAATTGTTGGTGGTTTGTTCCTTATATTTGATATCGATATTTTTGTATCCACTATTTTTAATGGCTGTGTCGTAGATATTGGTTGACCTATTAAATGCATTTTCATCGCTTGAGTCATTACTGAGTCGCGCATAAGCCTGACGAATCCTATAGTGGATGAAACGCAGAATATTCAGTGTAGCTTAATCGCCATATAAATTTTATACATTACTATATATATATATATATATATATATATATACGTATGTGTGTGTATGTGTACCTTTCTCAAGACATTGTATGTATTTTAAGTAGTATTGTTATTAAGGTATATGACAATGCGTGTCATATAATATATATATATGTACATATATATATATATATTTGTATATACATACATACATACATACATACATACATACATATATGTATATACATACATAGATAGAGACGTACGTTGAGCCTGGTTAGTATTGAAATGAGTGACTATTTGGGAATTTCAGGTATTGTATGTGCTCCACCTATCTCAGCATTGTTTACGGATTGCGCAACCCTTGACTCACGATTGCACGCATAGATATCCTTACAGGGGTGTCCATTGTCTCTTGAGACTGAATAAAAGGATCGATATATATATATATATATATACTAGCAGGGGTACCCGGCGTTGCCCGAGTGTTTGTTTCCGGGACGGGGGGGGGTTAAAAAATGTTATGGTAGGTAAGTAGGAAGGATCAAACCCGGAGTCATGAGTAAAAGTAGGAAAATAAAGTGTGAAAAAAAAAACAAAAAAAAAACATCTGCAACGTTAACAGTTCGGCCACCAAGAAAAGTCCATTCCAGTTGTTTAGGAAAAAAAAAAAAAAAAACGACTACCGTAGGTCGGCGCGAACGTGAAAATATAATGTGAATTGTCCTGCACGCTAACCACTACGCCACAGAGCACTGCAGCTTAGTTTAGTGATTTTAAATAACTTCACATGAAAGAACTACGAAGCCAAACCGGTGTTCTCTTCTCAACTGTTCCTTGTGAACGATCCCCAAACGGTGTTAAGTGGTGGCAGGGGGAAGAGGAATTTATTAGAGAGAAAATATTTTACCACTTCCATTGATCTTAACCGATTTTGGCCGTGACTTCTCAGCAGAAAAAGTATAGAAATCTAAGATTATCGAGGAATTTGAGAAATAATAAGCCTATAACACACCTCAGATATTGTTCTGCCGTTTGTGCATACTATATTTGCATGAAATATCTGATTTTTAATCCTATTAAGGTCAAAATCAGACGGGAAACAATGAATTCATTTTATTTATATATATATATATATATATATATATATACAGAGAGAGAGAGAGAGAGAGAGAGAGAGAGAAAGAGAGAGTAGAGAAGGTACATTGTTCCTCTTAACGGTGCTGAGCTTTTCTTGGTAAGTTTTGCTTTGTTAAAGATTTATTCTTTAGTAACATTAATAGTATTATATATATATATATACATATATATATATATATATATATAC
>NC_136488.1:127842973-127852973 GCF_053919585.1 Euprymna scolopes
AAGATTAACCAGAATATATTAATAAAGGAAATCCAAAACTCTATTAGTAATGTACAAAATGTATTTAGAATTACATATAATAATAATAATAATAATAATAATAATAATAATAATAATAATAATAATAATAATAATAATAATAATAATAATAATAATAATAATGATAATAATAATAATAATAATAATGATAATAATAATAATGATGATAATGATAATAATAATAATGATAATAATGATAATGATAATAATAATGATAATAATAATAATGATAATAATAATGATAATAATGATAATAATAATAATAATGAGGATGATGATGATAATGATCGCGTTGGATACGTGTCAGATAAGTAGAAAAATGTTTAATACCTTTTAAACGAAAAATTATAGTAACATATTCCTGTTTTTACTGTATTTTTGTTTTATTTTCTCACTGACAAGGAAGTCAAACTAACCACCGCTTCTGTAAGGGTTTCTCGTCTTTCGAGTTGACATGTTTGGGGAAAAATATCCTGCGAAGAGAGTATTTTCTCACCGGTATTTTTTGGTGCTAAATTGTCGATTTATTAAAATTCTTTATTTTGACCCGATCTCTGCCAAATATGATATTAATTCCAGTCAGTGGTTAAATGCAAATGTACCTAAAATATCCCCCCCGTCCCAAGAAAGAAGAAAGGAAGGGGAAAAATCGGTAACTATATCTAACGGTATTACGACGAATCCACAATACAAATACACTTGTAAGTATGGGAGGGGAATCTATCTTCAAATGTCTATAATTTCGAATTACAACTACGGACTTATATAAATAAGTAAATATTAATAAGTCTTTTGAATCTCTTTCCTTAACTTTTTATCTTTATTTTTAAAATTTTAATTTGATTTATTTATTTACTTTTTTATTTCATTTTATTTCATTTTTTTTCTTTATTTTTCTTGATTTGTTTTTATATATATATTTTTGTTCACGTTCCATATGTATGTGTGATAGTGCAGCACACCTCTTGTATACACGGGAGCGTTACACTATCCCTGCAGCAAAACCACAGGTAAACAACTCTGGGTCTGGTGTTGCCACAAACACCAAAATATGAAAAATATCAATTAGAAATATTCCAAACTGTGGGACCGAGAAGAAAGATCTGGGTGTCATGGTCGGCAGGTGCTCCTTCGGTAGCCAGCATGGGAGACCCGGTCGTCATCCTGCGAATGTTGGCCAACTTTCTAATTTCAGAAACTCAAATAACATGGGCGTTGAACAGATAAGTATAACCTTTAATTTCAGAGAACAAAAAGATACCGAAAAAAGACAGCACAGACATGATAACCATCAAAAGGAAAAAAATCCGAAGAAAGAAATGGACAACAAAAGAGAATAGACTCGTAATGGAATGATACTATAGAAGTCATCCTAAATATAGATATGGAGGTTACCGGAAACGAATGAAAGAACAATGGGACCTATCCAGTGACTTCCATACGACAGAACAAAGAATTTTGGGCCAAGCAAGACTAATACATTGGCTCTCTAAACTAGAACTAACAGAAATACAGCCAAAAATAAATGATAAAACTGAACAAGAAGACCCCCAACTTAACCGCACGTAGAGCAACCCCACAAGTTGAAGCCCCACAAATAAAAACAAGGCCGAAGACCAGCAAAGAACGAAGTCCACAAACGTGGAAATCGAGAACAATGAAACAGAACTAACAGAGAATGAAGCAAATGAAGTAAATAAATAATACAGCTGATGAACGAGGAAAAAACAAAGCTCCCATCGTTAAGGAACCAAGAGCAGAAGAAACTAAAAACAGAAACAGAGAAGGTTAACAAGTTTTTTCCACATATCCCAATAAATACAATACCAGACTTAAACAACATAATTTACGCGGGCGCCAAAATGGTAAGTATGAATCTCAAATCAGAAAAACAACCGGGGACAAGCGGGCCGACAAAACCTGGATGAGAAATAAGACTAGAAATCCAAACACAAAAACATAAAAAGAAGCCAAAAAGATCAACAGGAAGAAAGCAAGGTGGAGAAAACGGAACATTGGAAATGTAACTGACAGGCAGAGGCTAAACAAGAAACATGAAGAACTGGACCAAAAAATAAAAGCAAATAAAGCGAGATTAAGACGATGTAGATATAAATCTGAACAATGCAAACAAAACAGAACATTTGAAACTAATGAAAGCCAATTCTACCAAAATGTGAACGGAAGAAAAACAAAAACAGAACAACCAAATCCGACAGAAACAAAACTTTACTGGAGTAAAATATGGGAAGAGCGACGAGATCACAATAGAAATGCCGAATGGCTGAAAGACATAAAAGAAGAGTTAGAACAAATAGAAGAAGGGACAGTGAATGAAATTAACAAGGAAACCCTAAAGAAAACCATAGGAAAAATGGCAAACTGGAGAACACCATACTGGTTCAAACAATCTACAACCTTACACAAAAGGCTAACCCAAAACCTGAGAAAATGTATACAGGAAGCAAGCATACCAGACTGGATGACAAAAGGCAGAACCACACTGCTACAGAAGGACATGGAGAAAGGAACCGTCCCTAGCAACTATAGGCCAATCACGTGCTTACCAACTATGTGGAAGATATTGACAGTGTAATTGAGGGAACAAATCTACAACTCCCTTAATAACCGTGGACTCATCCCCGAGGAGCAGAAAGGATGCCACAAAGGAAAAAGAGGAACACATGACCTGTTATATATAGATCAAAAGATTCTAAAGGAGATAAAAAGGAGGGGAAAGAATTTAGCCATGGCATGGATCGACTACAAAAAAGCGTACGACAGGATCCCCCAAAGCATGGATAATAGAATGCCTAAAAATGTATAAAATACCAAGCGGGATCACCAACGTAATAGAAAATGCAATGAAAACATGGAGACTGGAATTAACAGCGGATGGACAACACATAACAGAAATTAACATACAAAGAGGAATCTTTCAAGGAGACTCACTATCACCACTACTGTTCATCATAGCCATGATGCCCTTGAACAGTATTCTGAGAAATTATCAAGCCGGATACAAGTTCTCCAATACACAGGAAAAAATGAACCACCTGATGTACATGGACGATCTGAAACTATTTGCAAGGACCGAAAAGGAGCTAGAGACACTAATCAACACTACCAGAATCTTCAGCCAAGATATCCAAATGGAATTTGGAATGGAGAAGTGCGCACAACTAGTTATAAGAAAGGGAAAACTGGAATCGACAGAAGGCATGGAACTACCTAACCAAACAGAAATGAGGGCACTAGGGGAACAAGACAACTATAAATACTTGGGAATTCTGGAAGCAACAGAAATGAAAGAGAGAATTTGAAAGAAAAACCTCAGGAGAAGAAGAAAACTCCTGGAAACGAAATTATATGGCAGAAATCTAATAAAAGGTATAAATACGTGGGCAGTATCGCTAGTAAGATACTCTGGACCGTTTATAGGGTGGACAAAAGAAGAACTGAGGCAACTCGACCAGATAACCAGGAAACTCATGACCATGCATAATGCACTACACCCAAAGGACGATACTGACAGACTCTACGTGAAAAGGAAAGACGGCGGGAGAGGACTGATCTGTATAGAAGACTGTGTGAAGGATACGAACAAAGAACTAGAAAAATACATAATGCAAAACACTGAAAGGATAATTATGGCAGCGAGAGACACTAAAAAAAAACCCCAAAAAACAAAAAAACAGAGAGACAAACGACAAAACGAGAAAAGAGAAATGGGAACAGAAACAACTCCATGGAAGAATCATAAGAATGACAAAAGATGAGAATAACAAAAACACCTGGACATGGATGCGAAAAGGACATATAAACCGTGAAACTGAATCTCTAAATCTAAATCTAATCTGCAGCACAAGATAACTTAATAAGAACCAACCATATCAAAGCAAGGATCGATAAAACACAAGAAAATAGCAAATGCAGACTATGTGGACAGAGAGACGAAACGATAAACCATATAGTAAGTGAATGAAACAAACTGGCCCAAAAGGAATACAAAAATAGGCATGACCAAGTGGGGAGGGCGGTGCACTGGGAATTATGCAAACGACTGCATTTTGAGCGTACAGACAAATGGTACACGCATAAACCCGCAACAGCATTCGAAAACGAGAACCACAAAATCCTATGGGACATGGACATACAGACGGACAAACCCATCCAAGCAAGAAGACCAGATGTCGTGATAATTAACAAGAAAGAAAAATCCTGTTAAATCGTAGACTTTGCTGTCCCAGCTGACCACAGGGTGAGTATGAAAGAAAAGGAGAAACGAAGCAAATACACAGAGCTAGCCAGAGAGTTAAAAGGGATTTGGATGGTGAAGAAAATCAAAATAGTACCGGTAATAATAGGAGCACTAGGAACAATTCCGAAAAACTTAATCCTAATCTTATAATACAAGACTGGTAAATTAAAAAATATATCCATTTTGAATTTGGAAACAGCTGAATCTCACCGGTAAGAAATTAATTTTTATGACATGAAAAGGTTAGATAATGCAATTAAGAATACGAAATTAGATCAAATATTTGTAACATGTCTTCTTCCTAAGATTAAGGGAGGTGGTGTTTGATCAACACTGCTGGGGAGCAATGATGTAATATGCTGTTTTGTTTTTAAATCTCTGAAACAGTGTTTCATGGTAAGCAGCTGATGATCCCTTAAAAAATAAATTATTAGTACTATAGTAAATTCGAGAGCGAGTTGATGCAGTGATTGCAGGTGATTAAATGACTTACTAACTGGATGGTTTTCTAACGAATGATAAAAAAATATTTTTTTATTTTTTTTTATAGTTTTAAAGGTTAAAAACTTCAAAGACTATATATATATATATATATATATATATATATATGTTTAAAGAAAAAATAGAAAAAAACGAATGAAATTATTAAAAAATCAACGTTTCGTCCTTGTTTCAGAGGACATCTTCAGGATAATTGAAATAAAAATATGATAAAAGAAAAAGTCATAGATCGTGCGAAAAAAGACAGTTTTTTAAAATCCAACCCATGTCGGGAAAGGACGAATATGTGTGCGTATGGGAAGGTTGTTTGATGTCTATATATACACTTTTAAAATGCATTTAAAATAAATATGTACATTTTTTTTTTCTGCGAAACTACTCATTTTCCTGAAACATTCAAAGAAAAACGGCTAGCCAGGATCCACCCTGATACCTTGCTCTTTGATTATTATTTTCCCTATGCTAGGGGTTAAATGGTAGAAGCCTTTTCTTTGCGTAATAGTATTAGTATTCAAAATTAGTGCTGATTCTAAAAGTCTTCTTTTAGCTCTATCTATCACGTATTTAATAATTTTCGCTTGATCTAAATTAAATGAGTGATCGTGTTCTGCACAATGGCAAAAGAGTGCATTTAGGGCGTTACCATTCCTTATATCTCTTCTGTGCTCGTTAAGTCTTAATTTCAATTTTCGTTGTGTTTCACCTATGTACGCTTGTTGACAGTTGTTACATGGGATGGAATATATACCGGCATCGGATGTGAGGGTTTTGGGAGAGTGCTTGGTAGTTTTTAATGTCTGTTTTATGGTTGAGGAAGTTGTTTGTATCAGGTGAAAACCAAGTCTATTAAGAGTGTCGTAGATTTTTGTATTTTTGGTGTGGGTGGGAATGAAAAGATGTCTGTTTAATAGTGAGGTATCTGTTTTATTTTTCTGTGTGTTTATGTTATAGTGTATTTTCGTAGCTTTTTTCTTTGCGTAAGAAATGAAATAGGATGGATACTGTAGTTTTCTTAAAACATTCGTAATATATTGAAATTCATCATTAAGATATTTGGGACTGCATATTCTAAAGGCACGTAAGAAAAAACCTATAATCATGCCCGTCTTTATTTTATCATTGTGGTGTGAGTAGTAATGAATATAGTCGTTTTTGTGTGTGGTCTTTCTATGTACTTTGAAACTCAGATCAGTTTCTGATCTAATGAGGAATATGTCTAGAAAAGCTAGGGAGTGGTCTTGTTCGGATTCATGTGTAAAATTTATAGATGGTTCCACTGAATTTAATTTATTTCTAATTTGTTCTATTTGTGTGTTTTTAGGGAGAAAAATAAGAATGTCATCTATATATCTAAAATATGTGGAGTTTTTAGGAAGTCTGTGTTTAAAAGAGTTGGTTTCTAAGAATTCTAAGAATAAGCAGGCTAGTACACCACTAAGGGGGTTACCCATAGGGAGTCCAAATTTCTGTCTATAGTAAGAATTATTAAATTGAAAGTACGTTCTATCAGTGATGAGTTTTATAATTTGTATTAGTGTATCTGAGGAAAAAGGTAGGTCGGCTTTAATTTTGATTAAGTGCTTGTGGAGTAGATTAAGGCATTTTTTGATTGGAATATTGGTGTACAGGGAAATTATGTCTAAACTATGCATGGTTTTATATATATATATATATATATATATATATATATATATATATATATATATATATATATATATATATATATAGAGAGAGAGAGAGAGAGAGAGAGAGAGAAGGAGGGTGTCCCAAAATAAGCTGATGGTTAAAAAAATTCATAATTTTTTTATTTTTTATATTTTTATTTTATTTTTCAGATCATATAGAGTAACCCTTCCAAGGTCGTTACATTACTGAAGAGCGGATATTTATCGTAGAGTCGTATTTTCGGTTGAATGAGTCAATATCAGAAACTCAAAGAGAATTTCGACGAAACTTCGACACAAAAAAATTCCCCTACTCCCAATGCAATAAAAGCTAGGGTGGATCGATTTCATGAGCAAGGGTGTGTATGTGACCTCCCTAAATCTGGTAGACTCCGTACAGCAAGAAGTGATGAGAATCGTCAGAAATTAGCAGGGAGTGTGGCCGAGGATCCATCCACATCAGTAAGAAGGAGATCAAGTCAAATTGGGATCTCTCGGTCATCTCTGCTTCATGAAGAGAGCAAATTTCCATATAAAATTCAATTGGTGCAAGAGCTTCAGCCAAACGATCCGGAAAAAGACTGGAATACGCCATGCAATTCCAAGATTTGTCCAATGGGGGTCCAAACTTTCTCAAAAACTCATTATGTCCGAGAGGCCAATTTTCATCTGAATGGGTTCATAAATAAGCAAAATTGCAGGATTTGGGGATCAGAAAATCCCCACGCAACAGCACAATGGCAATTACACTTTCAAAAATGTACAGTATGGTGTGGAGTAACGGCGGATGAAGTAATCGAAATTGTTGGACATTTGAGTAACATCATTTTTCATAACGAAAATTAGACCTTGTGAAAAAACATACCCTAGATTAAATTGTGTAAATAAAATTAGGATAAGTAGACTATGATATCTTTCTATATCTCAAAAGATCACAGAGAAACTCATCTACCTACATATGAAAATTGGTAAGCATAACTTAAATATTGAGGAAATTAATCAAATTTAAAATCCGTCAGCTTCTTTTGGGACACCCTGTATATATAATGGACTCTCCCGTCGATTTCGGCGTATGAGGTTCCACTACAACAACTAAGTTGCTCGGAAATCCACACAGATGATTTGTTTATAGTGGTGAAGGCTTTGTGTAGAACCAGCCATTCTTTTTGCTATTACTGCTTATCCTTGTCGGTGCAGATCACTACCACAAGACAAAGCCCACAGTACAACGCAATTTTTTACATCAGAGTTACCTTCTCCTAGATGCATGTCTTTACTAAGACTGGGAGGGGGTGCACCGCTCCCAATGAATTAATGCGCCTCCAGATACCAATCTGGAAATTTCTACGACTCGGCGCGGCGCGGTACATACGACGCCTAGCTCTCCTAAATGATCGCCTATCTGGTACTGGCCAGGCTTTACGTTGCTTAACTTCGGTGATCTGTCGAGAATAAGTTTGTCAATGTGATTGTGTGTGTGTGTGTGTGTGTGTGTGTGTCTTTCTCTTTCGGTATATATATATATATATATATATATATATATATATATATATGATGAAAATAATGGAAATAGTATTCCGACAAAATAGAGAAAATAAAAAGGAACAAACCGTATTATGTGTTCATCAACGTTTCGTCTTTATTTCGAGACTTCCTCTGGATGAATGAGATTAAGAAACCAAAAAATATACCAGTACAAAATATTTGAAAATGTTTCACGTGCACAGTGTGACGCAGTTCTATTTCAGAGAAACGGAAAATTGATATTGGAAATTCAAAAAGGAGGGGGGGGGGCTGGCGATAAGCGCAGATTCAAGAACCGCGCCGGAGACTTCTTGAATCTGCGCTTATCGCAATTTCAACCACTATTAAACAACGTGGAGGTTTCTATAACATAGTGCCATTAATAAGTAAACTGTTATTAAAAGAACATTATTTAACTGTGGACACAGGTTAACTTTCTCACACCATTCAAACACCCCCTGTAATAATTAACACATAATCTCAATCAATAAATTACATAAAAAACAGTCATTTCATTTCTGTTACAAACTTATATTTGAATTTCAACAGATATATCTTTTTCCCAATAAGAATATAAACTTGCGTTCATAGTTTTAAAATTACATTAACGACTATATGACGTCACTAAAATTTCCTTCTCTTTAACAGCACCAGCCCCCCCTCCTTTTTGAATTTCCAACATCAATTGATGAACACATAATACGGTTTGTTCCTTTTTATTTTCTCTCTCTCTCTCTCTCTCTCTCTCTCTCTATCTCTCTCTCTCTCTCTCTATATATATATATATATACATGTGTGTATACATATGTGTGTATATATATATGTGTATATATATACACCATATATGTATGTATGTATATATATATATATATATATATATATATATATATATACATACACACATTGGTTGTGTACCAAGTTCAAGACATCAATTAAGATGATGGTGCGTTGTATAATTATTATATCATATATTTACTTTTTCACTTTTTAATATTTAATTATGTCAATCCAAATAATTCTGGGCTAGAATCCCTTTAGCTGAGATTGAAATTATTTCCACATTTATTTATAGAATGCAGCATATATAAATACTGAGCCAATTAAGATAGATCGATAAATAGATAGATAGGTAGGTAGATAGATAGATAGATAGTGATATAGATAGATAGTGATATAGATAGATAGATAGATAAATGTAAATAATAGATCGAGAAAGAAAGATGCAAGGAATGAGGAGAAAAGAGCGAAAGAAAGAAGGACGGCCACAAGCAATTACCCTAATGTAAAACGAGGTAAAGTCCGAGAAGTTATATTTATTGCACTTCAAAGTTTCCAGCGAAGCAATTTCGTCGTCGGCAAAATTTACGACTTCAGGCCAACGCGTCAACAGCGCTACAAACGTTGGCTAAGGAGTAAAGAACACACGCAATAACAGTCAATACGGTAACATTAACTCTGCTAAAAATCCCAATAATCCTAATCTGCTAAAAGTCCCAATAATCATAAGTATAGTATATGAATTGACCTTGTGCCAGACAAAGCTAATTTTTAAAAATTCGAATTTAATGTTTCATCATTTGCCAAAAACAAAAGCCCCTCGAGGATAAGGCTTAGTGATATTTTTTAGTTGAATGATGAAACAGTATTATGAAAAGATTGACAACTCTACTTAATTCACAGGACGACACGACAGATATTTGTTGACATCAGACTTGAAAACAATCATGTTGTAGTCTATAGGGAAACATAATCGCCGCAACGTGTCCTTGGAAAGTAAAATAACAAACATTTGATTTTAATAATATATAATATGTAAATGTACAGCATAATCACGCTGACGAACCGGTCCTCGTTGGATAATCGAAGTTAAGCAGAGTTGAACTTGGTCGGTACAAGATGGGTGACCAAATTGGAAAGTCAAGGCGATATATTTAGGGGGATGTCGATACCTCCCCAAAACCTAACGTCGTCATCTCCCCTAACGGAGATATACCTGCGACTGGGGACCGCT
>NC_136488.1:127855473-127882973 GCF_053919585.1 Euprymna scolopes
ATATATATATATATATATATATATAAACAAATAGAGCTTAGGTATTTGGAAGATGTCAAAATATCGTTAATTCACTCCCTCCGCACAACCGCCGTTGATTAGCGTAATGGTTAGAAGTTTTGACTGTCGTATTGGCGTCGGGGTTCGATCCTGGCTTGAGGTAGTTGTCTGTCTAGCCGCACTGAAGATACAGCGAAGCAATACTATATGTGGATTACTTTTACATATATATATATATATATATATATATATATATATATATATATATATATATATATATATATATTTATACACATTGTTTATGTACTCAAATCAGGAAATCAATTAAGATGATGGTCTGTTAGATATATTTTTTTTTTACCTTTTAATAGTTAATTATATCAATGCAAATAGTTCTTGAGTAGTATCCCTTCCTCTACAGATTAGTAGATTAGAATTGATTCCACTTTCACCGACTTAGCATGCTACTTCTGAGCCTATATTCTCTCGGTGTCAGGGATAAAAAATTACAATCCTGCAGGTTAACGGACAGCTGCATCAAAGACGATGATATGTTTCCCTTCCTTTTTTTTATACTAAAGAAGCTCGAGTTATCAAGTGTGAAAGGTCACTCGATGTTAAGTTTGTCGGGTGGATGGTGAAACAACACTGTGATGATTGGTATTGATGGCGGCGACGGGGCAGAATTTTATTATTTAAGAGGACGACCCAAAAAGAATTTGTTTACATTATACTTTAAAACGAATATGTTGTAATAAGTTGTGAAGCAGCTCTATGGTATTGTGTTCAACGTCCGTGTAGTTCTGGAAAGAATACTCCGCTCATAGCTCATAGAAGCTCCATTCAGTTTTACAGACACAAAGGGAGATAGTGGTTGTAGCTAGATGATTTTTTTTTGTGAATTCTTTTAGGTTGGAGTTTATTCGAGATTCTATTGTAAGAAAACGATGCAGCAGAGTAACACTTCTTGCAAACCAGACAATCACGAATTTCGTGATCTCTATGCAGAAGTCCAATTTGCGTAACAACTACAATTAGCATCGTTGATGTTTGAGAAAGAAGGAACATTCGAGCAATTACTCTGATAAGTTTACGTTTGCGAAGCCAAACAAAATAAAACAATTCTCTCTCTTTATTTATTTATTCATTATATTATCGCAGCAAATTATTCCAGAATTAATGTCGGCTCAGCCGCCGGCAGACATTAACCCCGTTCACTTGCACTTCGAATTTTTTTATGCTGATGCAGAAGATAACCATACATTTAATGATTCTGGGCGCCAGCAAAATACGAAATTGACTAAGGTTAAGCACAGCCGGTGTGGTATTCAAATTAATTTGTTAAAATAATCCATAAATCTACCATTGTTTATAAGGCGGAAAAAGAAAGGACGGGTATTTCTTTTTTTTTCTTTTTACGCAAACAAATGCAAAATTCTTGCTAACGCGTCCTTATTTTCTCCTTTAGCTCGAAGTACGTCCAAGGATGGAGTACTGCTGCCACATCTGGGCAGGAGCTGCTAAAAACAGTCTATCCTGCCTTGACAGAGTACAAAATAGACTTCGTGGCTTGATGGGGGATGACCTTTTCTCGTCCCTGCAAACTCTCTCCCACAGAAGAGACGTTCCGAGCCTGTCTCTATTTTATCGTTATTTCCATGGCAAGTGCTCGTCTGAGCTCCATTCTCTGGTCCCCCCTCCGCCAATCTTTCACGAAAAACACCCGTCTAGCTGAAACCACTGTCAATAATTTTACCCACTCTTTATCAAAACGTAGATTCCATGAACAAAGCTTCTTTCTTAGACCTGCACGGCTGTGAAACTCTCTACCGCTTGCCTGTTTCCCCCCTGAATTCAACTTGAATGTCTTCAAGTCCAACACAAACAAATTCCTGATGAACCGCCCCCTTAAGTAATGACACCTTATCAAATCCCCAATACTAACTATTACTACGATACTATCCCACTGATTAGTGTACACACAATAACCCTCATCCCCGAATGGCTCCTGGGCCTTGATAAGTGGTGACCACCATGTAAAAAAAAAACCCGAAACAGTCTTTCATTTTGCTTTAACGTTTACTGATGTCCCGGAAAGGGATATAATTGTTTAAAGTAGCTGAGCGACCTTGGCTACAGTAATCGAGCAATACAATCAAGTAAGTCGCCTTCGTCGTCGTAGTTGGCAATATGCTTAAGCTTTAGGCTCCCGGCGTATCTTTTGACGTTTCGTTCAGGCTGTTATTCGAGTCCTTATTTATGGCTTACACCAGACAAGCGTAGTCCGGTGTGAAGAAACCCGAATGTATTCCTTTTTTTTTTTTAGAAAGGACCCACCATTTATCAAGGACATGAGGTCACTCGAGGATAAGAGTTAATGTGTGTACGGTATTCAATGGGACAATATCGTAGTAATCGTTAGTAATAGAAATTTAATAAATTGGATTACTTGAGGAGACGGCTCATCAAGAACTTGTTTACGTTAATCTTAAAGATTACCATATTGTAGTCAGCTAGAAAGCAGGAACAACAGAAGAACGTTCCAGAGGCGTAAGAAAGAAACTTTGTTCATGGAATCTATGTTTAGGTTTAGGCACAGATAAAGAGTAGAGGAAATTATTGTTAGTACATTAATGTGCATTGCATTATTTACTAAAAACAGAATTAAATGATGAAATAAGTCAATAAATAATTTAAAATAAAATGGAGGTAAGGAAATTGATTTCTTTCGTCGACTTCTTTTCGCGATAATATTCGGTAATGTGGTCTTAACGAAGATGGCGTCAAAAAAAGGCACGTGACATTGCTTAATGAAATTAAAGAAAGGAAGAAACTTGGAATGATACGCGCAGAAGAATCACGTAATCACGTACGTGCCGTTGGATTATCATGTGGAGTTAATTGAAAAAATTCTCAATTGATCCCCCTCCCATGAAACACACACACACACACACACACACACACACACACACACATATTTATACGTAAAGTTGCGTTTTTGTCTCGCGCTGACATTGATATTAATAACCCACTTTTTCTATTTAAAAATTATTAAAACGAACTTCTTAATATACCCAGTTATGGATATGCGTTTTACTTTGCTTTGCTTGTCCACAGAAACCGTTGTTATTTTATTCACAAATTGAAATTAGTTGGAGTAGACTTTGAAACTCGTATATTATAATTATATAATAATATTAAATATATATGAGTTTCAAAGTCCACTCCAAATAATTTCGATCTGGTGATTGGGAAACAAAACCAGAATATATAGTGGTATCATTTATTGGCTTGACAAGAAAGTTCTTGCGGTTTTTAACTTTTACATTCAGATGAACATGTCTCGGCTCAAACAAAGATTTATTGATCGAAATAAGCACCATCAAAATCAACACACTTTTGCAAACGTAAAATAAGTGAATTTATGCCAGTAACGAAAAATCTTGTGTTCTGGTGGCGATGAAGTCGCTGAAGGCATTTTTGGTATCGCTTAGGTTTCTGAAGCATTCCTCACGCAGAAGCTTGTCGAGGTGCTTGAAAAAGTGGTAGTTGGTAGATGAGAAGTCTGGAGAGTATGGCGGATGAGGCAGAGTTTTATAACTCAATTAGTTCAATTTTATAGGGTCGGTTTAGCAACATGCAATCGGGCATTTTCATGGAGGAGAATTCGGTATTTTCTGTTGAGTAATAATGTTGTTGTCGAGTTTCTTATGCATTTCATATATTTGTTGATAGTACTTCCCCATCGTGATGGTTTCGCCTGAATCAAAAAACACTGTAATCGATGAGATCGGTCGCAAACCATCAAACAGTAAGCATGGCTTTCTTTTGGTGCAACTCTATCTTCAGGATGTGTTGTGGAGCTTCCTCGGCGTCTAACCACTGGGCTGAGCGTCACCGGATGTCGCAAAGAACCCACATTTCATCGCAAGTCACAATCCGGTTGAGAAACGGGTCGTTCTTTTTGGAAAAGAAGGGAAGATGACACTTCATAACGGCGTTTATTTTTGATTGTCGTTAAATTCGTAAGACACTTAATTATCAAATCTATTTGTCTTTCAAGTGGTTCGAAATCATCGCAAACGTTACGTCTAACTCAGAAGCTAGTTCTCGAGCAGTTGTGTGTGAATTGGTTTCGACTAAGGCTCAATTAATCGTTGTCAACATCCGATGGCCGACCACTACGCTCGTCATCTTTAAGACTCTCATCACCGCCACGAAATTTCTTAAACAACCATTGTGCTGTGCGTTCATTAGTGGTTTCTATATATATAAACTAGTTTTTATATAAATACGATACTTTTGGTCCGTTAAAACGGGTAACAATTCTAATGTGGTAACTTAGAATGAATGCTTTATGCTAAACTTCAACATGCGACATATTTCTGTACGTCTTATTCATCCAGTCCAAACAGAGTTTTTACTTGTTATAAACCACCTTTAGTATATGATTACTATTTCCTATTAATTTCAGAGTCAGTTTGCCAGTAGTTTAAGAGTTTATTGGTCAAAAATTTACACACACATGTATATATCTACGGTTTTTTTTCATATACAGGGTGGTACGATAAAAGTGTCGCCCTAAAAAAAACCTTTAATTTTAAAAGTTTTATTGAAAAAAAAAACATATTCAGGTAACTTGATTATGTAGTAGAGCTGACATCTATTGAATATAGCCATCTTCAGCCTCCATCACCGACTCGATACGATCAGAACTGAGAGTATGGCTTTTCTACAAGCGCCGGCGGAATCTCGGCGAATACTCGGCGGATCGCGGCGGTCAGTCTGGCTTTGATGTTGTGGGAGATCATGTTGGTGATGTTCTAAACGTATGACCAAACGAACTAGTCCAGCGTGGGTCTCTTTGGACTTGTGGCCACACCCAGGATCTTCCAACGGCCACCAGATTTCACCAGGTGATCAGCACACTGTTCAGCCCACCCAAGTACACTTTGGTGTTGACTTTTAGGCCGACTTCAAAGATGTGAGGCAGCATGATGTGGTCCTCACTTAAAACTACACCAAAGACTATAAGACTGAAACTTTTCATCACCCTGGGCACGCCCCTGTTATTCCTGGCAACTTAGCGATACATTTTGAGGGTGCTGACAATGATCCTGTTGTCATAACTTGGATTGGTAGAGACTATAAGTTGTACAGCGGCGCATCTCTAATCTCGCTCGTTGAACATTCTGTCACATTCAGACATGATACAAGGCTCCTATTGCTCTTGGGATTTGTACACGACTGCCCAACCTAGTAGATGGTCTGCAACAAAAAAGCAAGAAAACCGGTTTTCATTAAACGGAAATGGAATAATATTTTCGTATTTTCTAGAGCGACCATTTTATCGTCCCAGTCTTTTAGATATGAAATGAAATAAAAAAATTTTTTTTTTTAAATGCAACTATCTCATTTATCCTTGTGGATCTTGTTTCTTTTTTTTTTTAGTGAACTCTCGTTGAGAAACACTGGTCTAGAGTAAAAATATTTATAAATTTCGCCATTTTAGACTGAGTTTTTAATTTCAATAATCTTAATTAATACGATAATGAATTTTGGGTACTTATGTATGTTATCACCTTTCACAAAAAGAGAAAAGTAAGATCAGAAAGAATGGTGATTAATTTGATGGTAAAAAATAAAACAAACAAACATTGCTCCGGGGCTCAACAATTATTATTATGGTCGTTGCTGATATTTGTAAAAATAGAAACAGAAAAAATGTTATCAAGGCGAAAGGTATTTTTTAGAATAAAATTATTTATGCTTAAATTGTTCCTACCAATGTTAAATTTATGAAAAGAATGCTAATTTACATCAACAAAATACGTGACGAAGGTAAGTCATCCGATTTGTGTCTTGGTCTCGTGGAGTTAATGACATAACGAGATAAATTGGTAATATACGTTATCAAAGTCAAGAGTTGACCCCCATAGGAAAATCGACAGTCGGTAGTCAGAGGGAACAAGACAGTCCACGGACCGCAATGACTCTGAGAAGAGGAAACTTTCGGAAAATAGTAAAAATGTAGGACTAGCGTTGCAGCTTTCAAATGCATCCTGAATAAAGTTGCTGAAAAAAAAGAATCCGAGACGTGTTAGTATATTGGGATGAATATGATTTGCAGCTTCTTTTCAAAATAGACGAAAGGTGGACCAGGGATGTTTGCCGATGTTAAACTCTCAAAGAGAACTGTTATCCATTCTTATTTTTGGTATGTCATTATCTCATCGCTAGACAATCAAATATATCGACACATAAATCTATATACGCTAGACGATAATATATACTCATACATAGTCGGGGTGGCCAACTTAAAAGAAGTTCGATCTCTCTCATGTTTCTCTTATCTACCAACTGACACCACAACACAAAATGCAATGCATCTAAAACCAAGCTTCTCTCTTTACACCATCAACGTTCTGATCCACATCTGGCATCAATTGAAATGAATGGCTCTCGTCTTCAGGAGGCCTCAAGTTTTGACAAGCTTCTGGGCTTGACCTTTACTCCTGATCTTGAATGGAACTCGTACATAAAATCTGTTGCCAAGGCCGTTGGAAAAATGGTGGGAGCCTTCTATCGATCCAGTAGATATCTCACTGCTGATGAAATTCTCTATGTATATAAGAGCCAGGTACGTCCAAGGATGGAATACTGTTGCCACACCTGGGCAGAAGCTGCTAGAAAGGATTTGTCATGTCTTGATAGAGTTCAAAATAGACTACGTAGCCTCGTAGGAGATGTCATTTCTCTTCCCGGCAACCTCTATCTCACAGAAGAGATGTTGCGAGTTTGTCTCTGCTGTATCGTTATTTTCATGGAAAGTGTTCGACTGAGCTTCAGTCTATGGTCCCCCCTCGCCAAACTTTCACAAGAAACACTCGTTTAGCTGAAAACACTATTAATAATTCCCCCACTCTTTATCTATGCCTAAACCTAAACGTATATTCCATGAATAAAGTTTCTTTCTAAGAACTGCACGCCTGTGAAATTGTCTCTCGTTTTCCTGCTTTCCAGCTGACTACAATATGGCTGTCTTCAAGTCCAACGTAAACAAGTTCTTGATTAGCCGTTCCACTTGTTAACAAATTTACCGAATTTCCATTTACTAACGATTACTATATTTTCCAATTTCTAATATACACTCTTAAACCCTTATCCTCGAGTGGCCTCTTGGCCTTTATAAGTGGTGATGCCTATGTAAAAAATATTCTTTTTCCAAAAAATGCTACATGTCACACGTCTCACAGATCACTGACAGTCGTTCATGAGATGTTTACGGAAGAGAGAGAGAGAGAGAGAGAGAGAGAGAGAGAGAGAGAGAGAGAGAGAGAGAGAGAGAGAGCAATAAACAAAGAGTTATGGCCACCACGTTCCCCGGACTTGTCACTATGTGATTTTTATCCTTGGGGGACTTTAAAACAAAACGTTTATGTAAATAATCCCCACAATCTAGATCAACTAAAGAAGAACATTACCAACGCTATCAGGAGAATTACCAGAGAAGATTTACAGGCAGCATCTACAAACGTTGTTAAACGTGCCCAGAAATGCATAGATGTAAACGAGGAATGCTTCAAGCATCACTGCAGGTAATTTAAACAATGCTACAGTTATTTTAAACAATAAAAGAATCTTCCTCCTCTCTACTACATTTTCGGGGATACTTTTAAGCTGGCCACCATGTATAAAACCAACTAAAACAGCAGAAGTTTAAATAAATACTTTTCAAAAAGTGACGTTGGCTTTTATTGATTTGAAGAACATTTAGTTGACGATAATTTATTAAGGCAGGATATTTATTGTTTTAGAAAAGAATTAAATTCCTACAATTTTAAATAAATCAAAATATACCCATGTTAGTTTTATTTATTTCAAGAAAAGTAAGATGACAATTACAATTATTTCTATAGAAAAAAAGTTAAATTGACACGAACATAGATTTAATATTTAAAAAATATTATTATTAACAATGGCAAATTACACCGCTTGGTGCAGATAACATTGAATTTTCACATGGTCGCTTTAACTTATTATTTATAAGCTATTATAGTTGTCGTGGGTTTGACAAAATATAATCAAATTAATATCCATATAATGAACCCATAGAAGAAAGGAGTATTAATCTCTTTTTTAAGTTTTAGTTAATGTTAATATATGTAATTAGATATTTCTGGAACGAATTTACTATTTTTTGAAGCCTTACGTTCTGGAAAATGCCTGGCATATGTGAAAACGTTAATTTAAAACCAATTTAAGAACGGGTGTTAAAAAATCTTTAATTTTATTAGCCGGTTCACGTGAACTATCGCGGACGAGTTGAACTCCATATTTGCATCATTGTTTTTTTGTCTTCTTTTCTTAGTCATTGTGTGTATGTGTGTGTGTGTGTGTGTGTGTGTGTGTGTGTTTGTTTGTTTTTAAAATATTTTTATCTTTATTTTTGCTATTGTCTGTGTAAGTGTTTGGCGGATGCGGATTTCTGCGCGAGTGTGTGCGCAGATGCGTAGATTTGAGCATAACACGTTCGTTCGCAATTTTGTCACAGGAAATCCAGTTTACCAGTGATAAAATTCCCCAGGTCACTCGGTTCTTCCGACTGGAAATATTGGCAAGAAAGCTGCTTGAAATACTCCAAATTGACCTGCTTCTCTTGGTTCTGAAACAGAGAGACAAAATAAAAATTTATATTCAGAATCTTGTATAATTATTTCCTTAAAACTAATTCAAACAAGTTTACATATCATAAAGATTTTACTTCATCGCCGCGCGTATGTGATGTCATACTATTGAGGCAAAATACTTTCCGTAAGATTCGTTAGAGACAAATTAGCTCTCATTTATATCATAATACAACGCTTTTATAATTTTCTGTCAAATACTGATTGGGAAGCTTCTCTTAATAATTTGACTATCCTTTCAAAACTGTAAGAATATTAGTATTGGGGGTTTCTTCATTACTGTAGCGAAATTAGGAAATTGAAATATTGAATTTCAAGTGAAACCAATGGTGTGTACTGTATGGACATGTCGCAGCAACGAAAATATCTAAAAATAACGAAAAACGATGAGATAGAAAATTAATTATTAAAGCAAATAGTTTTGGAAGAAATTAGCACTTTCAGCTTACATAATAGACACTTCTTTGTTTCCCTTGTGTTTACGTCACATGTCACGTGACAAAAAAAAACATGGCCGAAATCATTTTTTTTTCCTTGAATAATGAAATACGTGTTTTATGTATATTCTAGAAATATTTTACTAATTGTGGCATGGCAGTTAGATAGATAAAATTGCTTATTGTTGACATTGACAAAATATGTAAGTAGTTATCATTGTTAATTTTCATGAAAACTCAATTTTTCGGCTGTGGGATTTCGCTACAATAACGAAGAAGAACTGATTATTTTTGTTATAAAAAATAGTTTCTAGAGATTCACTTAAATTAAATTTGACAATTCGTTACCGTTTCTTTTTACTAATTAATTACTATATATCAAGGCCAGAAGCAACTTGTGGACCCGGGTTTATGAGATGAAATGATTGTCTGTCGGAAGATGAAGAATATATGACACTATCGTTTCCCGGGGAGAGATACCTGGTTGAGGAACGTCGTGGGATCACATCCAGCTCCCCGGGTGTTAGACACGATATCTAACGATAGGCACATGGAAACTTCAAAAACAACGGTCCGATATGTCGTCGGCTATAATGGCAGGCATGAGTCGCTTCTTGTGTCTTCATTGTGTTGTTACAGGCATCTTCGGCATTAATGGCAGGGACCGCAGGCTGAAATCGAACATTTGTACAAAAATAGCAACAAATGCAATTTTTATAAAAATATATAATTTATTTTACGTTTAACAATGAGGGAGCATATTCAGTCGACCCATTGCGTGCGCACCAAACTACTATATGCGTGGTGCGTGCAAAATCCAAGCTTTAACTGTTTAAAAACAATAGAATTATATTTAATTCTCTCTTCATTGATAGAGAGAAAAAGGGAGTGAAAATAGAGAAATAGACAAAGAGAGACAGATAAAGGAGGAGAAAGGGAGACCTTCATATAGAGAGAAGGGGAGGAGCATTCATACATAACGTTTAGACATTGTTTTATTTTTGTATCTATGAGTTCTTTCGGGCTTGACCTTTCAAATTCTAAGATCTTATATCGTTTTGACTTGGTTCAATATTAAAAACACTCATTCTTGGCTTGAGTCATCCCAGATTGATATATTCTAACATTTTCAAAATCACAAAGCACCTGCTTAACATATCTGCACCTCACAAATACACACAAGTTAGGCACAAGGTTACTTTAATGTAAAAAAAAATCAGCTCCCCCAAAAGGGGCGCTCTCCATTGTGCCACAGTAAAAAAAATGATTCTAGACATTCATTTAAATTAACTTTGACAATTTGTTACCGTTTCTTTTTACTAATTAATTACTATATATCAAGGCCAGAAGTAACTTGTGGACACGGGTTTCTGAGATGAGATAATTGTCTGTCGGAAGATGAAGAATACGATTATGGCAACTTCAGCTTCGTGCTATTAATTAGTGACTCCAAGTGTACATTTTTAGAAAAATTTTTTCTAAATGAACGTTCGCTATAATTCGTGAAAGGTTAATTAGATCAGACGAATGTTTTGTTGGAAAATTGATAGTTATTTTTTTCCCACTCGTTTTTTTGTTGTTGTTGTGTGTTCTCTCTGAAAAAAATATTCATTTATTGAGTTAACTTGGAAATTTTATTATATTTAATTTAATTTTTGGGACAAAATTAGAACAGAACTTTAAAAACTATTTGATGACACAACCAATGTAATTCTTTTTATATGAATAAATGTTTACCTAACTAGTGGCTCGGATTTCTTTCATGCGATTTTATAATCAAGAAGAACATATTTTGAAGCAGTAAACACAAAAATCAGTACACCCAAGCGACAAAAAGAAAGTCCGCACCCGTATTTAAAATAAAACTGCAAATTTAAGCTAAATTTAATATAACTGTTTAAACAAACTATACCTCATTTGATTGGCCTTTTATTCTATAATTTTACCCGTTCATATCTGATATTTAATTGAAATATTCTAGTGTTCACGTCAATTTAAAAAGATAACTTCAAATAGGAAGCAAAAAGCAAGTGCGCACAATGGAAAATTGTTATTTAAATGTAAATTTAGGACATGATTGCGACACAAATACAACAAGAGCACAATGCACTAGTTATCATTTTGCCCTTCTGCAATTTGAAAGCCTAAAATCTTATGAGAATTCCTTGAATTAGACTGCAGCTATACTCCAGGGAAAGGGCATCTACTTTTCTTTAATTTTTGCCCAAAGTTATTCCAAATTTAAAATTGTATCATTGCGTAGCTGTTGCTTGATATAATGTCATACGTTTTCGATAGGATTGAGGTCTGGAGATTGTGCAGGTCAATCCAAACACGGAATATCATGCTCTTCCAGGAACCTCTTGACATTGCCAGCTGTGTGAATGGGAGTATTATTCTGCATGAAGATGGGATTATCATCCAAATTCCGACCAAAGTAAGATAGAAAATGCTCAGTCAACATATTAATGTACTTGGTCGAATTAATTCGACCTTGCAAGCGAACATAAAGCCCTGGACCATTGGTACTAATAATGCCCCACACCAAAACTGAACCTCCAGCACCTTGCAGCATAGACGTACTGCCTACCATCACTGCCTAGCCTATTGAACTTGCTTTCGTCGCTAAAAAGCACTGTTGTTGTATTTGGGGAGCCGTTTCAAATCTGTTTCTTAGGCTGCGGATCTTGATAGCATTGTTTTCCCTGTTAGAAATAACTCTAGTATGACCAGATTTAGAGGCATCACGAACACTGCCAGTGTTTTGGTGCTTTTGCACAGTCTTTCATACCGTTTTTTCATCACATTTTAATCTGCAGCCGATTTTTCGATTGGATAAACCAGAAAGGTGGAGATTAATGAGCTCATGGCGATCACTAAGAGAAAGTCGTGGCATTTGGACTAAATGTTACGTTGTATAACCTGAAACAACAACAATTACGATTAGAGATGCTTTGTTGCCTGTTCGTGAATACTTTAAACTGATAAGGGGTGATAATTTAAGCTGGTTTTAAGCGAATTTGTTGCTGCGGACTTTCTTTTGGCCTCCCCAATTTGAAGTTATTTTTTTTAAATTGACGTGAACACTAAAATATTCCAATTAAAAGTCAGATATGAACATGTAAAATTATAAAGGAATAAAAGACGAATCAAATGATGTATAGGTTGTTTAAACAGTTACATTAAATTTAGCTTTAATTTGCAATTTTTGAAAAAATTACCAGTGCGGATTTTCTTTTTACCGGCACTGTATGCTGTAGATATATTTAATGTAAAGCATTTTATTTCAGGTATTTTTTTATATTCACGTTAACTCCTAACAAGGCATATCGTAAAATGGACGCAAGGGTCTACTATTTGGGAGCATGACTCAGAAAGATTATCAAGATGTTGATTTACATTACATTTAAATTTCTGCATATCAGTACAGTAAGAGAAGCAAGTAGCAGGAAGGGAATTCCAAAGTTTAGCGGTCCGAGAGAATAAACTATTAGAGTAGATGAATTCGCTGCACTTGTGCTCCGTCGATGTACACATCTCTTAAAAACCCGCTTAGCACCAAAATCCCACCCCTTCACTGTTGAGGTTTATAAATGCCAGAAAGCTTTCTACTCTAATAGTTTCTTCCCTTGATCAGATAGACTTTGGAATTCTCTTCCTGTTACATATATATATAAAGTGAAATTGTATGTCTGTGTGTTAGTACATTTCCCTACCAAACTACTCTTTCAATTTTCAGTCTACAGACTCGAGATTTGACATGAGGGATTTTGAGATTTGGGAAAATCTTTTTAATCGGTTTTGAGCCAGAAATTTGGTTGTCAAACGGTCAAAGTTCAACGATTTGACCATTAACCTCTACCAAACTTCCCCGCCAATTTTGGGTTTAAACACTTGAAATTTTAGATGTAGTTTACTTGGACATGGATCAAAGTTTTTAATTAGATTTGAGCCTCACACTATAAATGTCAAGGAGTCAAAATTAGAGTCAAAGTTTTTAAAAAATGGACTTCTGCGGTATCTACCAAATTACTCGGCTAATTTTTGGTCTAAACATTCGAAATTTTACATAAAGGGTATTCAGACATAGGGAAAGCTTTTTAATCGGCTTTTAGCCGAAAATTTGGCTGCCAAGGGGTCAAAGTTTAAACGATTCGACCTTTGCAGTCTCTAGCAAACTATTCAGCCAATTTTGGTTCTAAACATTTGAAATTTTACATAAAGGGTATTCAGACATGCAGCAAACATTTTAATCAGTTTTTGGCCGAAAATTTGTCTGCCAAGAGATCAAAGTCGAAATATACACACACAATTTCACTTCTTTTTCTTCTTCTTCTTCTTCTTCTTCTTCTTCTTCTTCTTCTTCTTCTTCTTATTATTATTATTATTATTATTATCAGTAGTAGTAGTATGATGATAATAATAATATGATTATCATTAGTAGTACTAGTGATAGCATAATGTTGATTTTCGTTTGTCACGCCTTTTTTTAAGAATGAAAGCACACTCATGCCTAGCAGTATTTGGGCTGCTGTTTCCTGAGTTTATTACTTATGAGACATTTTGAAAACTCAATGGGATCAAATGTTAACACATTCCCAAATATCTAACGGTCTTTATCTGTTCCTAAACATAAACGTAGATTCCATGAACAAAGCTTCTTTCTTAGAACTGCACGTCTGTGGAACTCTGGTGCGTTTGCCTGCTTTTCGGCTGACTACAATATGGTTATCTTCAAGTCCAACGTAAATCAACTTTAACACATTTAGATAATTTATTCTTTGTTTTTCTCATGTTTTTCAGCACTTCACGAATGCTTTCTCGCAATTAGGTTTCCTGTTTTTTTTAGTCACATTCTAGATCGTATTTTTCACATTTTTCTCGTATTTCCAATGTCGTTGTTTTTATGACATTTTTCACATTTTCTTCCCATTAGCATCTTATCTTTCACATTTCTCATTGTTCTTTCAATTCTATTAATACTATTCGAGTCTCTATTTATATCAATTTTCCTCCCCTTTTGTACTTCATCCCATTTCATCCTTCCATTCATATCCATCAAAATAAAAAGCAAAACATAAAAATAAAAAATAAAAAAATAAATAAATTAACAAAAATATATCATAATCTGAATTAATTTTGTTATTTAAAATAGAATTTTTGGATCTAAATCGAGTTAATGCATTTTTTTTTCTATTCTTACGTTGAATGTTAAGACTCTAGAAATATTTGCAGGGATTACCAAATAAAAAAAATGGCTTAGATAATAAAAGAATTGAATTATTCCAGGGAATTCCTATTTCCCCATCCTAATTGGGAGGCATATCTGTCGAGAAAATAAAATAAAATAAGATAAAAAGAATGTTACTTTTCAGATTTGAGGTCTCTTTAAATAAAGAGTTTGAATATAAAGATTGAGCGCCACCTGGCAACTCCAAAATAAAACGACATCGAATATAAATCTGATTGTGTAGCTAATTAGATGATTTAAGAGACGCAGAGAGGAGAGCTTAATATAATTAGAGAATACATTTTTAATATGATTAACCTAAAGCCATTTTAACTTCAACAATATGGCGGGAAACTTTCTAAACGTAGTTCTCGACAAGCATAGACACACACATTTTTTTAACACGTAATATTCAATTTACAAAGCCAATATCAAGTATAATATCAACGCATACATACGCTTTTTTAACATAGGAATCACCACTTATCAAGGCCCGGAAGCCACTCGAGGATATGGGTTAATGGGTGTACAGTATTCAAGGGAATAATATCGTAGTAATCGTTAGCAGTGGACATTTTGTAAATTGGATTACTTACTTGGAGTTCATACAGAACTTGTTTACGTTGGACTTGAAGATGACCATATTGTAGTTAGCTTAAAAGCAGACAAACGCACCAGAGTTCCACAGGCGTGCAGTTCTAAGAAAGAAGCTTTGTTCATGGAATCTACGTTTATGTTTAGGCACAGATAAAGAGTGGGGGAAATATTTAATAGTTATTTCAACTAGACGAGCGTTTTTCGTGAAAGTCTGGCGGGGGGCATAGATTGGAGCTCAGACGAGCACTTGTCATGAAAATAATGATAAAGTAGAGGCAGGCTCGCAACATCTCTTATGTGGGAAAGAGGTTGCAGGGAAGAGAAAATGGCATCCTCCACTAGGCTACAAAGTCTGTTTTGAACTCTGTTAAGGCAGGATAAGATGCTTCTAGCAGCTCCTGCCCAGATATGGCAACAGTACACCCTCATTGGACGTACCTGGCTTTTATATAGTTTCGCTCTCATTTAGGTTCATCAGTTAGACACACCCGAACTCAGAATTCGAAACCTGGGCCCCTTGCATGCGAGGCAAGAACTCTACCAACTGAGCAATATATATATTATCCTATAGGATTTCGATGTCTACCATCTCTTCAGAGGAGAAAATATTAGCAAATAGTTATAATGGTTTACACCTTATTTGCTAAAGTCAGTAAGACATGGAAAATTCCAATTAAAAATTGATTGAGTAATTAAAAGTCATAGAGTAAGGGCAGTTAAAGAAAAGTATATAAAAGTTAACATCCAAATTGCATGGTAAAATCCGAAGTGAATGTATTTGAAAGCAGAGTGGTAAAATTATCCAAACTGTATTTTGAGTAATTCACATCACAATTTAATGGTCCGAAGTTGGCATTTTCCTGGAGCAATTTTCCTTTGTTTATATAATGGGTCCAGTAAAACAGTTTTTTTATATATAGGTCCGGTGGATCTGTTTATTAATAAACATATAAATTGATATATAATATATATATATATATATATATATATATATATATATATATATATATATATATATATATATATATATATATACATGTATATATATATATATATATATAGGGAGAGAGAGAGAGAGAGAGAGAGAGAGAGAGAGAGAGAGAGAGAGAGAGAGAAAGTTTCATCAACGTTTCCTATTTATTTTCAAAATAAAGACGAAACATCGATGAACACATAACTCGGCGTGTTCCTTCTTATTTTTCTATTTCTTCGGAATA
Source organism: Euprymna scolopes (assembly GCF_053919585.1). Taxonomy (NCBI): domain Eukaryota; kingdom Metazoa; phylum Mollusca; class Cephalopoda; order Sepiida; family Sepiolidae; genus Euprymna; species Euprymna scolopes. Next base: position 127,871,642 of record NC_136488.1, read on the forward strand.
CTATTTCTATTATTTTCATCATTTACCCGGTCGTAAAAATACACACAAATATATTTTAATTCATGCAGATTTCTTATTATTATAGCCAATTTTTTTTATTGATTATTATCTAATATATAGTAATGATTTTAACAGTTATAAAAATGTATTGGGTATCATTTGATAGAATTGCAACCAGGACGTTAACAGCTACACCCTTAGACGTCATTTATCCATCCAGTGTCGGTACCGCCTGAGTAGCAGACAGATTGATATGAAATGTTTAAAAATAAGCGACTTTGAGCTATAAATGTTTTTATTTTGGCATGGGCAAAATCAACAGAAGCCAATTCAACTTTAACATTTAATAAATTTTTACGGTCCTTTAAAGACCGTGAAAACTTATTAAATGTTTTAAATAAGATATAAAAAACGAACAGCTATTTCCTTCATGGTAGTAATACTACAATACATAACCATTAGTAATCATATCACCCTACACTGATGATTTCGAAAGGATAAAACACTAGTGTCTGTAGGTATGAAAATTATTATTGTAATAATTATGTCAGCCCCTTTAAAAAACTAAAGTGAATAAATAAATAGAGCTTATCAGTAAAATAAATGAATAAGGCATGCGCAACCGGAAAAAAAAATAACATCCAAAATTTTTAAAATAGGGACACAGCATTGATGAGAGAATTATATTACCTCAGATCAAAAAACACTTAGGCCAAAAGACAACCATCTCGTTAAAATGGAACCGACCCCCCCCCCCCCGCTGTGATAGTTTGACCAGACGGGATCATACTTCTCTTCCCTTACCCCCTTCCATCCCTACTCCATTTCTTTACCACACCTCATTCCAAATCTCTACTGTCCGCAGTCACAAGCTATATACCCCCTTTCTTACACAGTGGAAATCACAACCGAATATATTTTTTTTATATACAAAATGAATGTACCTGGATTTTCGTTTCGAGAGCGTTTCCTTTCTTGGTCTGATGATGTGGGTCTCTCTGAATTGAGATTTCATTGAAACATGTATGCAATATGTAATAATAATGTTGTATAACAAACAGACTATATATATATATATATATCTGTATGTAGTTATTTTTAGTTATATATACAGTGAGTTATATATATATATATATATATATATATATAAATGTATGTAGTTACATATGTGGTGAGTTATATATATATATATATATATATATATATATATATATATATATATATATATATATATAAGTGAGATTGTCGGTGTGTGTGCGAAAAATCTCTACCAAACTCCACTCTAAATATTTAGTCTGCATAGTTTAAATTTGATATATACGGTATTTGGACCTGTAGCACAAATTCTGATTTGTTTTTTAGTCGAGGAAAAAGCGGTGGACTAAACATGTTTACATGCACAAATTTACATTTATAGCTACGTGATTTATGTACGACTGGGCGTGGTTCACATGCTAAGGTGTGACGCTGGAGAGTTCTATGTTTCGCTGTTGTCCCTAACTGATATCACTCAAGTCATATTTTTTTACTTTTGCTATCATTACTATATATTAGGTATAATATAATAATCGATAGAGAATTTTCTTATAATATTAAAGTAATCTGCATTAATTAAAATATCATATTTAAGCGTATCTTATGGCTGGGCAACACTGGCGGGGGAGTTGCTGATGTAAAAATAATCTTGTAAGATCAACAGTAAGTTCTTTGATATGACAGGGCGCGTTTGTAATGGATATTTCTGTTTAGAGTACAATTGAACCATGATACTTGACTTTTGTATTTTAACCTTTAAGTGAAGCCATTATTTACAGCTAATTTTAGTAAATCAACAGTAGATTCTTTACAATGCAATGTGGACTAGTTTGTATTGTTGACTAACTTATTTTTGAGTGGTCTTCTGGCCTTGATATGTGATGACTTTGTCGTCTATATAAAAAATACATATGTATATTTTGGCAGTAAGTCGCTACAAAGGCACGTTTGATTAAATTCAGCACATTTTTCTTTATCCTTTATTGGTCTGTTAATTTTCTCAGTTTGTCAAGCAGTTTTTCTCGTTTAAAGTTATGCCTTAGGTTGCCGAGGTATTTTTTGCCAGCCGTTTTCCTCTAGCGCTTTCGATCAGTGATCGTCTTCGGGAGCAATGCTGCTGTTTTTGTTAATAATGGCTTTATTTTTGTTGCCTTTTTATATGCAATGAATTTGATTTTGGTTTTATTTATTAATTTAATTTTATTTAGGTAGTTGTTATATACAGAGTTGAAAGATAAAATTGTGACCCTAAAAAAGACGACATGATTCCATTTCCGTTTGATGAAAACCGGTTTTCTTTTTTTCTGTTGGAGACCATCTACTAGTTGGCCAATTGTGTACAAATCCCAAAAGCGAGAAGAACCTTGTATCATGTCTGAAAGTGCCAATGTTAAAGGAGCGACATCGGAGATGCGCCGCTTTACAACTCATGCTTCCTACTGATTCAAGTTATGAGAATAGGACTATTGCCAGCACGCTGGACTGCCACGAATAACAGGAACGTGCCCAGAGTGATAAAAACAAAGTTCCAGCCACGGGTATGGTCTTTAGTGTGATTTCATATAAGGGTCACATCATGCTACCTCGCATTTTTTTAAAAGTCAGCTTGAAAATCAACACGAAAGTGTACCTGCGTGTGTGAAGAGTGTGGTGATTCCCTGGTGCAATCGGGTGGCCAATGCCAGACATTGAGTGTGGCAGCAGCAAGACGCGGCGCCGTTCCACAAGTCCAAAGATACACAGGCTTGGCTTCAGAAAGAGTGCTACAACTTTGTACTCTTCTCACCCTGCCCCCCCCTCACCTCCCGACTTGAACCCGCTGGACTACTTCATTTGCTCATACGTCGAGAATATCACCGACATGATCACGGCTTACCGCCAACTATTCGCTAAACTTCTGCTGGCGCTTGTGGGAAAGGCATGCTACCAATTCCAAACCAGTATCGAGATGGTGATTAAGGCTGAAGGCGGCTCCGTGCATAATCAAGTTACCTGAATTGATTTTTTTCAATAAAAACTTTTAAAATAAAGCTGTAGTTTTGTTTTACGTTTTCTTAAGGGCGACACTTCACTTTTATCATTCCAGCATGTATATATATATATATATATATATATATATATATATATATATATATAGTAAGTTATAAAATGTATATGGCGATTAAGCTACACCGAATATTCCGCGTTTCATTCACTCTAGGATTCTTCAGGCTTATGCGCGAATTCTGTGTGCGCATATAAAAACGACAAACAACCACAGAATTCGCGCATAAGCCTGAAGAATCCTAGAGTGGATGAAACGCGGAATATTCAGTGTAGCTTAATCGCCATATACATTTTATAACTTACTAACTAGCTCTACCTACGTATTGAGCACTTTTGAAGTAAATACTTAAAGTTTAAGCATAAATCTATACTTTCGTATATAAATTTATGTGAGTAAATTAAGTAGTTATATATATATATATATAAACATATGTGATATATATATATATATAAACATATATGTATATATATATATATATAAACATATATGTACATACATATATATATATATATATATATATATATATATATATATATATATATATATATATATATATATATAGATTCGTGATGGGACGATTCCAATATTTTTCCCGATTCCGATACAATTACCGATTCTGTGCTAAATTCCTGATTCCGATACAATTACCAATTCCGATTCCGAATCTTTATAAATCTCTAATTATTTTACTATCAGATTGGTATTTCCCCGATTTTCGTAAAAACATATGTTAAACATGCAGATATTTTTCTTAAACGTCAACATACACTTCTGGAGAATGATCTATCGATTTTAGCTCCAGTGGTCGTTTGAAAATCAATAAATATTTATTATTTCATTATAATTAGCACCAATGGAAGATTTTACCTTAAATAAAATCAAATAAAAAAGATAATTTAAGGAATCGGTTTTGGCCTCGGAAAATAGGCATGAAAAATTCCGATTCTGATACTGATTCCGATACTCCCAAATCTTCCGATTTTTCCGATTCCCGATTCCGATTAATTTTCACAACACTAATATATATATATATATATATATATATATATATATATATATATATATATATGTAAACAGACTACTTGCTCCAAATTTACAACATGGCAGGAAAGAAGAAAAAGAAAAAAGAAACAAAACAACACATTGAAGATGGCGTCTATCTCGGAAATATATCTGAGATAAATTTCAAACAAGTAAAATATTTGTTTATTTTCCTAATATTACGTTGGGATTTGGTTTCAAGCGCATTTGATGCGTATTTTATTTTATTCGATTTAAAACAACGTTTCTACTGAACACTCATTCTTGACGATATATTCAGTAATATAAACGTAATAGTGAATCAGAATTTATATCTAACTACTTCATTTAGCCTGACGAGTTTTAGAGTGGATGAAACGCGGAATATTCAGTATAGCTTAATCGCCATATATTTTATAACTTACTATATATATATATATATATATATATATATATATATATATATATATATATATAAATATATATATATATATATATATTATATATATATATATATATATATATATATATATATATATATATATATATATATATATATATATATATATATATATATGGGGCATATATATAGCGAATCTGAATTTATATATATATATATATATATATGTATGTATGTATGTGTGTGCGTGTGTGTGTGTGTGTGTGTGCGTTATGTGTGTCTGTGTGTGTGTGGGAGGCAATTACGAAATATTTTCATTTTTCAGACGTTTATTATCGATCGGGAAATGAAGTAAGCTTTTTTTTATTCTTATTTCTTCGGTTTTGTTTTTGTAAAATTATTAATGGCGACTCGAAAGCTGTTGGGGATAAGAAAATGAAGACGCTATCAATGACTGATAACTGGCGACTTTTGCGGGAGCATGCGTTTGTCTATTAATTGCTTCGTGCCCGAGTTAGCGTTTTTGCTATCAACGTTTTTACACTTTTTGAGACACGAAGAAAACGATAAGAAAATGCGTTTAAATTGGACGACGAAACGTCTCTCTGCCTTTCTCTCTTTCTCTGTGTGTGTATATATATATACACACATATATATATATATATATATATATATATATATATATATATATATAATATAAATATATATATATAATATAAATATATATATATATATATATATATATATATATATAATATAAAGCTGAATGTCTGTGTGTGTATGTGTGTGTGTGTCTGGTCACGAATAGGCTTCTATATGGTTGACTATTAAAAAAAACTGATTACATATAATGATAGAAGATGTATCGGGACAAAGGAATGGGTATTTTTGATCTGGCAGAACAGTGGTTCATTAAAATTGTGGGGTCTGCGTTCGCGCCTTGTCCACAAAGTATGGAAATAAAAAAAATTAAAAATTAAAAAAAACGTTTACAAGTGTTTTTGATATAGATGTACATAAGAATACTTTGATAAGTATGTTTCAACTTAAATAGGGATGGTATAATAAAATTATGGGGTCTGCGTTCGCGCCTGGCCTCAATAGAATGGTAATAGGCACAAACTTTAATAAAGACTTTTCATATCTATCTGTGTAAGTATAGTTTGATAATTATGTTTCAGTTTGAAGAAATATGGTATAATAAAATTATGGGGTGTTCGTTCGCACCTGACCTCCATAGAATGGAAATATTTCACAAAGTTTAACAAGTTTTTTTTTTAATATAGATCCACAGAATATTGTGATACGTGTTTCAATGTGAACAGGTATGGTATAATAAATTATGGGGTTTATCTATTTTATTTTTACTTTCATCATATTTTGCTTTGGTTTTGATACCCCCAAATTCAACCCAAATTTACAACCCTTCCTTTTCAAACCTATCATACTTTCATAAATCAGAGTCCATTTTCTGTAGGTTGTTTTTGAACCCAGTCCACGACGGGTACTTTTGCTAGTATATATATATATATATATATATATATATATATATATATATATATATATATATATATATATATATTCCAAGTTTCAAATATCCAAAAGTAAAAACCATAGAATTTCAAGGAGGTTCTTGATACTGCTCAAATTTAAAGAGCATAATAACATTTGTTTCAATTTCGGTAAAAAAGAAATTACCATGAGTCACTCCAATACATCTATTGCTTCAGTGTTAAAATAGATTCAATAAGCACAGAGGTATATTGTCACCTGACGATGTATGTTAAGACTTAAACAATAGATTTATTCTAGTGACTTATGGTAATTTTGTTTACCTCAATTGAATAAAATGATATATGTATACATAAGCTTAAAATTATATATATATATATATATATATATATATATATATATATATATATATATATATATATTTAATGATAATTGGAAAAACGAATAGAAAAAGGGGAAATTAAAACAAAAATAAATAATTAATAAATAAAAAATAAATAAAAAATAAAAATACGATACTACGTGTTAAAACGGAAAACTATCTTCACATAACACCAAAAGATGGAGGAAGTGAGGAGGCATGGCTTTGGAAATCTTTTTACCCGAATACGATGTTCAGCATGTTAAAAATATACGTTTTGTTGTAAAAAATATACGTTTTGTTGTAAAAAATATACGTTTTGTTGTAAAAATCTAATGGATAAACAGCTGAAGAAGTTGGTGGCGACAGGATATTTTTATGGATACATAAATTGTAAAATTGCCTACCCATTAATGAAACAGCTGTAATGGAACAATCCAGGAAATAAACGAAGGTTATAAAAAAAAAACTTGAATCTTTGAATTTGCAACAAAATGTTACACTATATATATATATATATATATATATATATATATATATATATATATATATATATATATAATGGTTTTTATGGGTACAAAATTTATATATCGCAATCATGAAGGAAAGTGGGGAAACCGATTGAAATAGAGCAACGTTATATTACTCGAAGATCCTAGAGACTAATCACGCTAAAACCTAAGAGGCATTCCTTCTGCTTACAGAGGGAAGGCCTTCCAAACAGAGCGTGAACACTCTCCAAGATCTTTACATGAAATAATGAGTGAGTACAACTCAGGATTGAAAAAGAATTCATGATAAAGTTCGCTGCACAAGCCGAGTTTTTTTTATAAGGTTGTTAGTAATTGAAGACCCGTATGTATTGACAATTACGTCTGTTGTTTGGTAAGTCCTATTTCTGATTTTGGTAGGTACGTGTTGTTGGACTCTTCCATCCAATCTTAATGTTGTTCGACCCACGTAGTTGGCATTGCAACTACATTCAAAATTGAAAATTCCATTATTATTATGATGTGGGATAGAACTCCTTTTTGAGAGGATTAACCTTCTCGTAGAGAACACAACACTTACATTTGAAGCAAAATAACAATTTTGCACCGTTAAACTGATTTGCTTCGCAAATTTCTCGCTTACTGTCCCAATCAAAGGTAAACGCAAATATACTGGACATTTATTAACCGTTTGAATTTTAGTTACAGAGGAATCTGCTATTTTCCTTTGTATAACTGACCTAATCACATCCAAAGGGTACCCATTTTTGGAGAGGGTATCAGTAATTATGTTTAATTCCTCATCCAATTTTGATTTTGAGAAGATCATAAGGGCACGATATATATATATATATATATATTTATATTCACACACACACAATACACACACAGCACACGCAACACACACTCACTCACTCACTCACACACACATACGTACACATATATTCAATAATTACTGATTCAAATAAAAAAAGAAAAATCATATTATCTAGATTTTTCGGATTACAGTTCTCATCTTGAGTGTCATTTGCACAACGTTTTGGCACATGTAACGTCCAACCTTCTTCAGGTGCATTTTTGTTTAACTCGGGAATCTTTCTTTCGAACTCAGGAAACTGCACAAAATTTCAGACGGAACCCTTTACTTAATCCATGAACATAGCATGCTCTCATTCCGTCAGCCATGATTGGCTAGAAGTCCTAAGTACTTCGCAGTTGTGTTTTTAGGTGTCACCCGCGCTGAAAATCGAACCTTTAAACTTCCAGAAGAGTGTATCTATTCCAACAATAGTTCAAAGAATCCAAACAATACGTATAATCAATCGTTATCTGAAAACCGTCAAAACGATAATGATATTTTTTAAAGGTCCATCCGGGCCAAATACTGGTCCATTTAATTTAATTTTTGCAAAAGGTATTAAGCGAATTCCGAGTTATTGCTTATTACTATTCATGCCAAACTAGGCACATTGCCACTTATACGAAACAGACTGCTATTTGGGATCATGCTCACATGGGAAGATGTGAGTAGTTGAGCAGCAAGATATCGGTTCACATTACATTTAAACTTCTGCCTATTAGTAGAGTTTGGTAAACATGGAAATAGGGAGTGACTTCCAAAATCTAGAAGTCCTTAGGAAGAACGTATTAAAGTAGAAGGCTTTCTGGTACCTAGGGGCCTGAACAGTGAAGGTGTGAGATTTTGCTGCTTGACATGTTCGTCGGGGATAGGTTAGCTTGAAAGCAGCCCCTCTATGTCTCAGAAACGGACAGTCCTAGGAGAGAAATTTTGCCCATGAAAACTTCGTTAATTATAGGTATGAGAAATCACTTCAATTTAAAATCCATTAAGTATTATACATGCAAAATTAAAAAAAGAATCATGCTTCGTACATTATGCTGATACATTTCAAGTGTGTTTTTTTTCAATTCTACGTGTATAAACATTATATTTAAGCATCATAGGCATACAGTAGGCGAATTTGGTAAAGTCTCGTAAAATATGTGAGACACTGGAGCATTGCCGTGTAATAGAAAATATTCACTGGCCAATTCTAGACGTATATGCTGCAATATTAAGGCCTGGAGGCCACTCAAGGATAAGTGTTAATGAGTGTACGGTACAATAGTGTGGTAATCGTTAATAGTGGCAAGGTATAATTTGATTACTTAAGGGACTGGCTCAATAAGAACCTGTCTACGTTGGATTTGAAGACGATCATATTGTAGTCAGCTGCGAAGCAGGCCAGCGGAACAGAGATCCACAGGTGGGCAGTTCTAGTAAAAAATAAGCTTTGTTCATGGAATCTACGCTTAAATTTAGGCACAGACAGAGAATGGGGGAAATTATTGATAGTGGTTTTAGTAAAACGAGCGCTGTATTAAATTTGGTGAGGGAGAATCATAGGTTTTTAGCTCACACGAGAGTTTTCCATGAGAATAATGAAAAGCAGCATAGGGAGTTTCAAGTAGTCATTGCCCAGGTGTGGCAACAATATTTTATCCTAGAACGTACGTGGCTCTTATACAGATAGAGGAATGAATCGGCAGTGAGATATCTACTAGAACCGTAGAATGATCCAACCATTTTTCAAGCAACCTTGGCAACAGATTTGATGTGTGTGCTCCATTTCTGATCAGGAGTGAAGGTCAGACCCAGAAGTTTGTCAAAACATGGAGCATCTCCGAGAGTCATTCATTGGGGCCAGCCGATTTCTGGAAGTGCATAACGTTTCGCTGGTATTCGGAAACTTATTCATTCAGCTGTCTTCAAACAGTCACTGTTACCTTATTTTGATGTGTTTTTTTATTGTAAAGAATCTGTTAAATTTTTTCTGATTTCTGATGAGGATATGATCCCAATGGTTCCAACAATCTTACTTATAACTTATAGTTAGGACAATCAACCAATCAGAAGCTCCCAAATTTATTTTTAAAAAATTGAAATTTGGATTCAATTCAATTCGCTGTCAACCAACCTCCGTCTTGAAACGACTGAATCGTAACTGGATTGATTCTTCACCGCCATCTTTGTTATTAAGAATTACCCAACACTCGAAATCGTGACTGCATTAGTTCTTCGTCGCTATCTATCTATCTATCTATCTATCTATCTATCTATCTATCTGTGTTATATTGCGAGCCAGTGTTAGGGTAACGTATGTAGAATTTGTCGGCTGCACTGTTTTCCAAATGCTTACGGATATATATTTAATAACTGAGCAATCTCAATTCAGTTTATAAAAAGATTTCTTTTTCTATTTACTTTTCAACTGTCACAAGTGACAAGTGACTTCAGCGATCAGCGACGAGAAGGAGCGAGTGTGTGGTGTGTGGGGGGTGTTGGGTATGGCGGCGACGTCTCTCTCTCTTTCTCTTTCTCCTTCTGACTGACTTGTCTCTAACTGACAATCCTATGTTGTGCGCCTGTTTATATTGACCAAATTCCATTCTCTGTTTGTTTTTCCATTGATGTAACAGGTCAAAATCTGGGTTATTTTCTTTGTTTACATATGAAATCGGGCGGACTTTGTTCCACTCGGTTACGTCATTTAGGTCAACAATCAAATTCGTGTACCCGGCACAACACAACATCTGTATCAGTAGATTATTATCATATCTACATATATATCTATATATCGACCATGCCAATTTATGAGTTTAATGTCAGTTAAATAAAAAAAAAATAATATCATTTTTTTTGTACTCCTAATGCTTACTTGGTCATTGAAGAAATCTCAAACACGTGTTGCGGGTCATACGATCCTTACATGAGTATGCGTGCAGATGGACGACTTCTTAATGGTACACACATGCACACACGCTATGAATAAGCATAAAAATAGTGGCAAACATGTGTACACACGTATAAAAATAAGCATTAACATTAATTCCGCGAAAGAAGCATTTACAAAAATTTCAAACCGATAAATTTTTCGATGTTCATTCAATTTCATGCGACACCCACTTGGTGAGCGTATGTTATTTTAGCTGGAAAAATTGTCTAATAAGATGAGCTAAAGCACCGGATAGTTTAGGATAAAAAAAAAACCCTGACATATCTAAACGCAGATTCTATAAAACAAAACTTCTTTCCTAGAACTGTTTACCTGTGGAACACTTTTCCGCTTGCTTGCCACAATATGATGAACCGTCCCCTTAAATCATCAAATTCTACAAAACTTACACCATTAACAATTCCTACACTGCCATCTTACATTCATTAACCCTTATCCTCGAGTGGCCTTCAGGCCTTGATAAGTGGTAGCTCCCTTGTAAAAATACACGTCATGTAAAAATTAAAATGAATAAAAAGTCCATTGCACCAGACGTGCTCGAAAATACGTCAGCACAACTTTAAATGCCAATACAGGGTGACCCCCCCCAAAAAAAAAACATAGAAAGTATACCTAGAACATATGCTGTAGAACGGAGAAAAAAAAGGCCAATGTGATGTTTTGAATATA
>NC_136488.1:127885473-127927973 GCF_053919585.1 Euprymna scolopes
GAAGGAGGGCAGCTGAGCATTCTGTGTTTACAATTTAAGAGAGTTCCGTCAACGTAAGGAATATCTATAAACATATTTTAATGTTTTCCGTTTATTTTGTGTTTGAGAATATTCGATTATGGCATGTGTAGTTTATATAAAAATTCATTTAAGTAGTTATCGCCTAAAATTTCGTTTTAATTTCGGTTCGCTGAAATTATTTCAAGTAAAGAGCATTAAAAACTATTTTAAAACAAAAAAAAACATGAACTGAACTTTTATTGACTATGGTAACATTTATTTCTTGTATATTTATTTTTTCGTGTAGTCGTTTGTTAGCTTTTCTGCTAAACACTTTTACTAAATAATATCGACGAAATATCGAGAAACAAAGAAACAAAAAGAGTTTTGAAAAATAATGAAGCTTTACTTACTTTAGTAAAATAATCCGAAACAGCAAAATGGGATATTAAAAAAGTATTTTTTTTTACATAGGCATCACCACATTATCAAGGCCAAGAGGCCACTCAAGGATAAGGGTTAAAGAGTGTACAGTAGAAATTGGACATTATAGTAATCATTAGTAATGAAAATTTGGTAAAGTTAATAACTTATATGGAACGGCTCATCAAGAACTTATTTACGTTAGACTTGAAGACAACCATATTGTAGTCAGCCGGAAAGCAGGAAAACGGAAGACAATTCCACGTGTTTACTTTAGTTTTTAAGCAAAGAATCGATATAAATATGAGTAAGAAGAAAATGGCGCCATTTTCAAGCAGAACAGCTTTGTTTCAGTTTTACAGTATTGAACGGTGTAGTATTGCGTTGTCGGATTTAGGGTTTTACTATTGTAATGTAAAGAACACGCAGAAAGGGTTGTAATCAACTGAATTCCTTCTAGTACACTGACAAAAAACTTTCACTTAAATAAGAACGTGAATTCGTGAGGAGAATTTATTCGACACAATATGATTCAACTAAAAAAATAAATAAAAGCTAACGTGAATTAAGATTAAAGTGAAGGTGTTATTGTGGACCCTCACCCCTTTTAAAAAACCTTGTTAAACTTTGTGACATATATCCATTCTATGGATATCGGGCGTGAACGAACACCCAATAATTTTATTATACCATATTTCTTCAAACTGAAACATAATTACCCAAGTATACTTACGCAGATAGATATGAAAAGTCTTTGTTAAAGTTTATGCCATATTTCCATGGAGTACAGGCGCGAACCTAGACCCCACAATTTTATTACACCATCCCTATTTAAGTTGAAACATACTTATCAAAGTATTCTTATGTACATCTATATCAAAAACCCTTGTAAACGTTTTTTTTCATTTTTTATTTCCATACTTTGGGAGCCAGGCGCTAACGCAGACCCCACAATTTTTATGAACCACTGTTCTGCCAGATCAAACATACCCATTCCTGATCCTCGATACATCTTCTATCATTATATGTAATCAGATTTTTAAAATAGTCAACCATATAGGAGCCTATTCGTGACCACACACACACACACACACACACACACACACACACACACACATTCAGCTTTATATTATAGATATATTTATACAACTATAATAGAAGCGACTGGAAATGCGTAGTCAAAAATGCTTACAAAAATAAAATAACTCTATACTGATAAATACACATTAGCCTTTAATATAGAGGTATTAAAAACTGTCCGGTGAACAAACACACACACACACACGCACACACACGCACACACACACGCACACACACACACACACGCACACGCACACACATATATATATATGTATATATATACATATATATGCATATATGTATATATATTTATATGTATATATTTATATGCATGTATATATGTATATATATGTATATATGTACATGCAATGTTATTGACGCGAAAGAAACATGTATACATAGGGGCCCCAGTTGACCATTAAAATAGATATAAAAATCATATTTCATCTATAGAAAAGCGTTCAGAGAAAAGAACTGTATACATATTAATATCCTTAACTAAATATATTAAAACTCCGAAACAAAAGGATATTGAATACGCTCTGAGATTTTCCATTAAAGCTATTAAACTTTGTTCTAGTAAATTAGGAAGATTCAGCTTTGTCTTGCCAGAACTAATAGGATGTTGCTTACGAACTGCCAGGAAATGAAAAAAAGGCAATTAATAAATAACTTACAAAAATTAAAATATGCTATATTTTTTAAACACAAGTCGGATCTTGGTGCGCCCATCATCAGTACCTGAAAGGGAATCTGTACCATAACAAAGTCAAATAATGGGAGTTAATTTAGTGTGTTCTGACAAAGGTATTAAAGAATTGTGCTTAAGCACAATAACAGCCAAGTACGTCCAAGGATGGAATACTGCTGCCATATCTGGACAGGAGCTGCTAAAAACAACCTATCCTGCCTTGACAGAGTACAAAATAGACTTCGTATCTTAGTGGGGGATGTCCTTTTCTCTTGCCTGCAACCTCTCTCCCACAGAAGAGACGTTGCAAGCCTATCTTTGTTTTATCGTTAATTCCATGGCAGGTGCTCGTCTGAACTCCAATCTCTGGTCCCCCCCCTCACCAATCTTTTACGAAAAACATTCGTCTAGCTGAATCTACTGTCAAAAACTTTCCCCACTCTTTATCTATGCCTAAATCAAAACGTCGATCCCATGAACAAAGCTTCTTTCTTAGAACTGCACGCCTGTGGAACTCTGTTCAGTCTGCCTGCTTCCCACCTGACTACAACCAAAGTAAACAAATTCCTGATGAACCACTTTATTAAATCTCCACACTAACGTACTGTACTTACAATAACCCTTATCCCTGAGTGGCTTCCAGGTCTTGATAAGTGGTGACCACCTTGTAAAAAACAAAACAAAAAAAAAAACAAGTAAAGTTTCAGAATTTCATATATATGTATGTATGGTATATAACGCATGCAGTTCCATCAAAATTCTCTTCCGTTGGTGACTTTAAAACCGTTAAGATTTCCTGTGAAATAGTATAATTAATGTGATGCAATAATATCATTAAAAATATTATCATAGTTAATTTAATGTGATCCAATAATATCATTAACATTATTTCATTTAAATGTTCAAATGAAACATCAATGAAATCTTACCATGTTACAATGCGGTGATTCAAATTTAAATTACTTTCCATCAAAAGGTGCTGTAAACTTGAACACTAACCACTTACTAAAAGAAAAAAAAAACAAAACAAATAATATATAATATACTTAGTATTTTCATGAACACTCAGTTGCAAAACTCCCTGGGCAATAGCCGGAGTAGTCATGTCATTACATGTATAGTACATCCATGTAAATTACATGGAATATAGGTTCGAAATGTGTTAAAATTAGTTTATTGCAAAAATCTCGAAAACCATTGGTTTTCGAACATCATAATGCATTATTGACCCCCTTAATGTGGCAATTCCGGACATTTTGAGTGGTCACATGACCATCTACGCTCAACGGTTTCAGAGATACAGTGCTGATAGGTTTTCGTACTTCGCTAAAAATGGGCGTGGCCATTTCGTCAATTTCGCCGTCAGTGACAAATATGTCTCTTAGACAAACATTAATTAGTGAGATTCAATTAATAGATTTCTGAAGAGTTTAGCTGTATACATTAAAATGCATACATAACCAGTATGAGCTACTCTAGTAAGGGTAACCCGAAGGCTCCTTTTTGACAAAATAGTGAGAGTGTTCACTAATGAGCCGGATGGCAGTGGAGTTCAATCAGATAAAAGACTTAAATTAGTAATGGATGCTTCTTGCTAAACCCTCAACATTATAGGGGGAGGTTAAAGTGGAGTAATCCTGGGAGTGTCGTGATTTCCTCTCCTGCACCTCGACGTAGTTGCTAATGAAATAGACGCCTTCAGGTAAACTTCTAATATAGGTCGACTGTAGCTTATACATACATACATACATACATACATACATACATGATGATTGCAACGTCTTCCCAGACGAGTACCACTCCCTCAGACACTTAAAGTCCATGAGCCCCAAAATTACTTCCATCGCCACAGTACCGTTTTAATAGACAAATGCCTGAGGGAGTATCTATACACAGATGGTGTTACAGAGTCTTAGCTTTGTACGACAGCTTAGTCTCTCTCTCAGTTCAAAATGTTGAGATCCAGCAACAAGCAAGAGCAAGATAGCCAGCAACAAGTTAAACTGAAGACCAGATTAATGCGGATATTGGTCTCCCGCTTTATGTTTTTTTAAATCAGAGATTTGCTTCTTCTAGAAAGGTTGCCTTCACCACGGCCTATATGATCCCTTTCCACCACAATACATAACACACACACACACACACACACACACACACACACACACACACACACACACACACACATATATATATATATATATATATATATATAATATATATAAACGCACACACACACATATATATGTATATACATATATATATATATATATATATATATATATATATATATATATATATATATATTAGGCACCACCCCCGATTCATACGGTACTATACATAATTGATTTTCTCTATGTTTGGTATTGTATCAATCTGAGAGTTTCATATATACATATACATATGCATATATATATATATATATATATATATATATATATATATATATATATATATATAAAAGCAAAAATGTGTGCGGACACTAGGAACAGTTTTGATTGGCTAATCTAATAATCAAAACTCCTCATAAACGAAGATTTTAATGGTCTTAATTTTAGCATGAATGAAAGACAATAATTTATTGTTAATCTTGGGGGGGGGGTAATTTTTTTCCAAGTGACCATTTGCAAAAATTAAATTATACGAAACTACACTCAACTACACTGAACTTCTCTTGTATTTAATATTTTATAACGTTTTGGATTTTTTTTAAAACTGACATTTTTTATTAAACGATTACCATAAGATTTAAAGCAATAAGAAATTCATTATTCTAGAGGATTCGCCTTCCTTCGTTTACAAAGCCATTTGACAGAAGTGACGCCCGACATATTTTTAACTACGGATGATCAAAACTGTGTAGATTGAACTTTGTTGAATTTTTTTTTTTAAAGTTTTATTTAAACTTTATTTGAACTTAAATGAATTTTTTATTAAATTTATGAACTGCTTTTTCCCCATTTATGAACGTTTACCTAACTTTTATAATAAAAGTTAGGTAAACGTCGATATCGAAATTTTGAAATTAAAATCAGTGTAATCCAAAAAAAAAAAGACGAGGTGTTTTTTGTTCAATTACATCATAAACTTTATTTGAACTTTCGAACACACTTTTACTTACATAAAAAAATAAACTTTATAGATAATTTATAATAATTTTTAAAAAATATATTTAACGAAAATTTGTTGTCTATTATTTCCATTTCTCACGTACTACATCACAAAAAACCGTATCCATTACATGATATTCCCCAAATACTTGTCTTTGTTTATTCGAACTTCATAACAAATTTTTGCATACATAAAAAATGCTTTATTTAACTTACATAATATAAAATTATAACATTTCTTTTAAGAAAACAATTTATTTGGGATTATTACTTCCGACATCGATTTTTTAATGAAACGATTATAGTTATTTCCCCTGATTAGTTTGTTTTTATATGTTCCGAAGTTTGAAAGATAAAAAACAAAACAGAAACAAAAAAAAAAACTTCCCAAATAAATTTATTTGGTAATCGCAAGACGTTTCTAGCGTGGAAAAATAATTTCTTGTAGGCAGAAAGATGTTTTGCTTTATTTTTTAATATTCGATACTATTGCATAATTTGACCCGGATTCGCGGGATTTCCCCTTCAAACATGGATCGGGCGATACCGGAAATCATCAGTTACAGCCGAGCGTTGTTACAGACGCTTTAAAAACAAACAAACCAGAAAAATACAAATCTAAATAATCAAAAATAACAAAAACCAACATTTACAGGACTGATTATATTTATATTTATTTTATTTTACATATTTTTTTTTTGTAGAATATTTATTAACAAAAAGTTTTTTTTTCCTTCAGGCAAAAGATAAAAGTTTTACTTTTTTAGACCGTAAATTCTTAGGTGTAAATACAATTTGTTTTGTTTTTTTTTACGACATTTTGTTTAGTAAAGTTTTTTTGGGGGGGGAGGGGCACCGAAATGTTATATATACATATATATATATATATTTAAAGAAAATACGTAAAAATATATTTACGAAAAGCGTAAATTATTATATGAAAGTACAGGAATTTCTTTTTTCAAGAAAACTTATTATCTATATTTTATTTCATATTTTTACGGCTGTTCATTGTCAGTGGAAGAACTTTCTCGAGATAAGGATATTTCCTTAGGAATCTTTTACTTCATTCGACCGTTGAACGGCCATCGACGGCAAGGAGGGAAGAGAAAGGCAATATGTAAGTGTGCTTCGATATAATGCCGCATTCCCTTCGCATATTTTAAAGGGTAGCCATTTCGGACGGCCATAAATAAATGGTTTTTACTATTGTTAGAATCTCACCTGGTGGAGAGGGTATCAGATTCTTCTTTTTTTGGGCGATTACACTTACATGTTTATATCTGTTCTTTTATTTTTGAAATTGTTGTGTATGCGTTGTGGGGGGGGGGTATCGACGTTACCCACAATGAAAATGATTAATATCCTTAGTATAGTAGGTGTGTTAAAAACGGAACTTTACGTCGACCCGGGCAACGCCGGGTACCCATGCTAGTATATATATATATATATATATATATATATATGTATGTGTGTGTGTGTGTGTGTGTCTGTGTCTGTGTCTGTGTGTGTGTATGTTTCAATTTATGCAAGTACCAGCAAATTAATAGCTTCAATAGTCATTAACTAATATCTTTTCTCTGACAAGAAAAATGTATTTCTTATTATTTCTTATTTGATTATCAATAAATTATGTATTATAATTTACAGTCTTAAACACAACCAAAATAAGAAATAGAGTTTTTCATAGAAATGAAAAGCTCTATTTCCTATTTTGGTTGTGTTGAGCTTTTTAATTTGGTTGAGATGACTAGATAAATATTAATATAATATTCGCTTTAACTTTACGGAAGCTTTTGGCTTGTAAACTTAATTTTAACTTCTTGATTTACACACACACACACACACACACACACACACACACACACACACACACACACACACAAACACACACACACACACACACACACACACATATATATATATATATATATGAAAATTTTTCGGGAGGTACAGAATTTAATCATGGCTAAATACAGACCAATCAACATGATGATTTAAAAAATAAAAAAATGAAAATGAAATAAAATAAAAAAAAAGGTTTCGTTCCTCGCCAAACAGAGCTAAATTGAGGAAAATACGATTAAAATAAGTTATGAATAGTGCGGGGGAGAAAAAAAAAAGCGAAAAATAAACGGGGAAAATTACATAAAAACTTAATTAAGTCCTAAAAGATTTTCTTTTTGCTTGCAAAGAGAAGGTCTCAAAGACTCTAGAATTTTTAATAGAATAGTCTCTAGAATTTTTAAATAAAAGGGCGAGTGCGACTTACTTAAGATCGTAAACATATCAGCAATGAAATTCGTGGCACACGCATGGTTATTTATAAGGTGGTCGCAAATCGCAGAACCATACGCATTATTCAGAACATCCGAGGGTGAAAAAGTTGCATAACGAATCTTTGATGGTACATATTGTTTCAAACAGAAATCTAATTTTTGCGATGTTCGCCCAACGTAGTGCGCACTGCAACTACATTTAAATAAATAAGTAATAGAATTATTATGGTGGTGGTGGTGGGGGAGAACATCTTTGCAAATGGACGACAACATAGGTCTGGTTGAAAAAAAAAACAACGCGTAGATTCGATGCAAAATAACACTGTTTCACAGACAAAAAGATTTGCTTAGCAAATCGGTCACTAATGTTACCTAGCCAAGGTAGACGTAGGTAAACAGGACATCTATTAGCTATAATTTCTTCAGGTTTGTCGAAATTTGAAACTTTCTTATTAATAGTAGTTTCAACAATATCTAAGTGTTAACCATTGTTACAAAGGGTCTTAGTAATAAATTTAAGCTCGTCATCCAGATTAACTTTAGAACAAAAACTTAATTAAATTGTATTTTTGGTTTGTTGGACAAAAAGAGTCCCAACACGTATAGAGACCGGTAAAGATTGGTTTACGATAAACAGAAGTAAGAAAACACGAGAATGTCTTAAACACAATAACATCCAAAACCAGAAGAGTAGAATTTATTTCTTGGTCTACCGTAAACTTAAGGGCTGGATGAACGTTATTGAGCGGCACAAAAACGTATCCGCATTTGTTTCGTTGTAAAATAAGTAAAAAGTGTCATCAACGTAACGAAAGTAAATGTCTGGTTTATGCAAACCAGATAATAGACCCTGTTCATGAAAACCCGTAAAGATATTAGCCAACGCTGGTGCCAATGGGAACCCATGGCCACACCATCTGTCTGTCTGTACATAATATAATTAAAACTGAATTCAACCGACATGGTGGCGAATTTCATCAATTCTACGAAAATATTTTCTGGAATTGAGGGAGTTGTTAGTTTACTCCAATATAAGGCGTCAGCACAAATATTAATAGTCTCTAACAATGGGAAGCAAGTGAAAAGACTAGAAATATTAAAAAAACCCACATAAATCTGTCTGAATGAGTATAATTTTGCATAAAGTTAGCAAAGCTAAAAGAGTCTTTAATGCAAAATAAACTATAATGTTCCAAAACGGGGTCTAAAATACTTATCAAACATTTAGCTAACATATGTTAATTTAGTTAACATATGTTAAGAGGACCCTATCTTAGTTAATATGGGTCTCAACGGTACCCCCCTTTATGGGTCTTAGGCAAACCATACAAGCGGGGGCGAATATAACCGGTGGATCGAATCAAATTAGAAATGAAAGTGGGAGGAGCAACAGAGATAGTAGAATCATGAGTATCTACCGGACCTAATTTAACAAATTTATATATATATATATATATATATATATATATATATATATATATATATATATAGAGAGAGAGAGAGAGAGAGAGATAGATAGATAGATAGATATAGATATAGATATATATGTGTGTGCATATATATATATGTATATGTGTATATATATATATATATATATATATATATATATATATATATATATATATATATAGTAAAAGGTTCTTTCCTATCTTATTCCTTATTCTAATTCATCAATCTTTCATTCTCCATCCCAGGTCCTCATTCTGTTTCATCTCTCTTTCATTGTGGAATTTTCCCTGAACCATCAAAGACAAGAATTCATTATTGAACTTATCATAAAAGGAAATTTCACAGAAATGAAATCATGGCAGGCGATTAATCGAATAGAGGGGGGAAAAACAATATCGAGCGGATGAAGAAAATAAATCGTCAATGACGCTAAGAAATTCGCTTTTTTTTTTCAAATCAATCGATACTGCAACAAATACTCATACCTGACAGCACCCTATATTTTTAAAAAGCCACCATTCGCTCATGCATGGAGTATCGTTTCCACCTCTGTGAGTCTGAGATGAGTATATTTACTGATGATACAACCCCCTATATAGAACATGAAGTAAAAATATACGTAGATATATCAAAGCCAATGTTCGTAGTAGAATGTGGCTATAAAAGTATACTAACATTTAATGCTACTAACGCTAAGCTTTTGTCCTTTAACAATTGCATAAATTCTTCTTGGTAACCAAAAGGCATGACATATAACATCATACGTGATAGCTGTTCTTTCAAACTCCTAACATTCCTAACATTCCTAACATTCAGAGACAATATGAACTGGAAGAAGTGAAATACGGAAATCGCAAACGTTGCTGCAAAGAAAGTGGGCTCCCTCTACCGTGCTAGAAAATTACTCTCACCTAAGAGTATCATGTATCTCTACAAAGCAAGTATTCGCTCAGGCATGGGGTATTGTGTGGAACAATAAAATTGTCGCTCATTATGGATGATCTCAAACTCTATGCAGAAACAGAAAAACACCTTGTCTCCCTGATAGATAATTTAAAAACTTTCATGGATGACGTCTGCATGCAGTTTAGATTCGACAAATGTGCGAAATCCACAGTGACAAAAGGAAATAACAAAATCCGAACATCTTCAGTTTAATGACGGCTTTATTGAAGGCCTAGGAGAGGATATCACATACAAATATATTGGTATAAAAGAAAATTTAATTGTAGAGCATGAAAAAATGAGAAATAAGGTTGAACAAGAATACATAGTGCGCCTTAAAAAGATCCTCATGTCTGTATTAAGCCCCTCAAACAAAATTACTGCCAGCTTGCAATTCCTGTTATCTCATAAGCTTTTGGTACGGCCTCAATGCAATACCAATAGGTTAGATACAAAGACCAGGAAAATTCTAACTATACATAAAATGATATACCGGAACCAATATATTAATAGGATATACCTATCACAAAAAGGGGGGGTCTCGGCATAACAGAAATAAACCACGTGTATCTAGCCACTAAAGTAAGCATGGGGCAGTACATCAAAAGAGATATGATAATGGAAATAGTGATAGACCACCATGAACGTCTGCCCCAACAAACCTCAATCACAAAACAAAGCTTGCTGAAAACTTTGAGGGTGTCATACCGGAAACTACTGCCGAGGTACATGATGAACGAGCAACGCAGATTGCAAAAAAGAAAATAAAGTAAGACACGGAAATCGAGATAGACACAAAAAAAAACAAGGATAGGGACAACATAAAAGAGCAGGAAAGTTCTTGTAGGAGCTTAACCAGGAATAAATAGACAGAGATGTTTCACTCCAGTGGCTCGAGAGTGGGGGACTTCCATTTGATGAGAAAAGACTTATTGTAGCCAGTCAAGATCAGCGCTTACTCACAAATGGATTTTTAAAAAGGCTAGCCCACAAGCAAATGTCTAGTGTAGGTTTTGCCACTTAGCGACTGAGAGCCCAAGCCACCTAATGTCTGGATGTTCAATCTTATTGACAGATGGTCTTGACACTATCCGCCACAACAAAGTATGTAAATACCTCCATTGGAAAATCTGTGGAGAGATGCAATATGGCAGATCGTCGAACACCTGGGAACATGAACCAACATCGATAACATCAAACGGAAGAGTGACCATGTTCTATGACAAAGACATACAGGCGGGCAGATACATAAAAGACAAGTCCATCAAACCAGACATTGTTATATGGAACAAGCCCGAAAGAACTTCGCTCATTATCGATGTCACAGTCCTAAATGATCTTGGCCTTAATAGAGCTGAACAGGAAAAGATAACAAAATATCAGGACCTAAAAATGATCTAAAAACGACATGGTCTCTGAAAGAAATCAACATAATACTGGTTGTGATAGGAGCAACTCGCCTAATAAAAAATAGTCCTCAGAAATATACAGAAACAATCCCTGGAAGACCCAGCTCAAACAAAATGCAGATAGCAGCCATAAAGGAAACAGCGTCTATTCTCAATAAAAATAAAATCCTAATGGAATCAAGTGTTAGCTTCAGGAGGAGTTTCTCCTAAAACTAACCAAAGCAAAAGAAAAAAAAAATTAAAGTAGACTCTAAAATTTTCGTTGTGCAACTCATTTAC
This sequence comes from Euprymna scolopes, assembly GCF_053919585.1. Lineage (NCBI taxonomy): Eukaryota > Metazoa > Mollusca > Cephalopoda > Sepiida > Sepiolidae > Euprymna > Euprymna scolopes. The sequence goes on from NC_136488.1 coordinate 127,897,136, forward strand.
CTGAAATAACAACTTAAAAACAAAACAAAACAAAAAAAAAACAACAACAACAACAAAAAATTCTTTCTCTGCTTATCCCGGCATTGTTTTTGATTATTATCCTAGCAATGAAAACCAGATAATTATGACAACTTACGGCAAAATTATTTGGCACGATCATCATTTACATCAAGTTTCTAGAGTCAATCACCTAAAAGTATTTAACGTGTACATAAACAAACATACATTCGGTACACGTATCCTATATTACTATAGATTAATTATCCCCGCAATATATATATATATATATATATATATATGATTAGTTTTTTTTTTTGAAAAAGAATTCCAGCAGAGTGCTCAATTAAAAGGAAAATCCAAATTGTAAGAGCGTGTTTATATTTTGTGTACAGAAAGTTGTTAGTTGAGACAGATCATTGGAACCGTCGGTTTCAAGCCCGATAATAAGGTTTAAGGTATCCTTATCAAGCTCTCTTCAGCCAATATTCATCTAAGTATAAGGGTACCTTAAACGGACCTTATTATCGGGCTTGAAACCGACGGTACCAATGATCTGTCTCAACTAACAACTTTCTGTACACAATATATATATATATATATATATATATATATATATATATATGTATATATATATATACTAGCATGGGTACTCGGCGTTTCCCGGGTATTTGGAGGTGTATGCTGAGCAAAAAAAAGCGGTCAATTTTTTTAACTTTGACCCCTATTATGCCCCCTTAAGATTTATTGTTTTGAGCTCAAATCAAGTTATTAAGTTAGATCCATGTCCAAGGAACCTATATATAAAATATCAAGTGTTTAGACCCCAGATTGGCGGAGGAGTTTGGTAGAGTTCTCACAGGTCAAATCGTTGAACTTTGACCGCTTAATCGCCAAATCTCTGACCGAAAACCGATCACGTCGATATTCTCAAATCTCAGTACCCTGTATATCAAATTTCCAATCTTTAAGCTGAAAATTGACAGAGTTATTGCGTAAGGAAATGTACACAGACAGACACAAAGACATACACATACACAAACGCGTTCACTTTTATAGATATATAGATATATGCGGTGTTCTCAGTTATCTACATATCATGGATCTACATATCAAGCGAGCTAAGCCTCATATTGCAATCAACACGATACAAGAGCAAGGAAAACACTTCTAAATAGTTTTGAAAAAATGTTACAGAATCTGGTACGTTAACTCTAATCCCCAACTCTAATCCTAACGTTTAAAGACAAAACCCATTTAAGAATCCAGCCATATATCTAACGAGAAGTCACTGGGACTCACTAATATATTTTGCCATTTTTCCGTAAATCGTCAGCCAAATTTCATCAATCGCAAAAGCGGAGCAACTATAAAAGCCATTGAAAGATCAAAGATTTACGTAAAGATTCGTATATTGAATTAAAAAAATGAAACGGACATGGTGTACATATATTGTCATTGTAAATATCTAAAACAGCAATGTTTATTTTATTTACCTTATATCTAGGACGTTAAACACAAGGTCAGCCGTGGGTTGGATGAAAGCGTTTATACCCGCCAAATTAGGAATTCTTTGCTTAGATAAAATTATTGTCATGCATTTTTTTTTATCTAGGAAAATAATTTTTAATTTTATCGAAGAGTTTATGCCCGCAAAGAGCCGGTATTGACATAATAATAACCGTTTTTTTTTTCTGTATAACGAAGCGGATCTGTAAAAAATTGTACAGAAAAAAGTGTACTGAAATGTTGAGGGAGCTATTTTGTATGAAAAATAAATTTTGGATCTTGGCATGTTAATAAAATACTGTTACTCTTTTATGTATGCTCTGTTGGTATATCTACCATACATCACACACACACACACATACACACACACACACACACACACACACACATATATATATATATATATATATATATATATACATTCTATGTTCTTACAATTATATAAAAATAAATAATAAATTAAATAAATAATTAAATAATAAATTAAGTACAAATAATACGCCCAAAAATGTGAGGGCGACTAGAATATAACAATATACCGTACTTGGCCTTCCGGACCAGATAACAGTGTAGTATCTGTTCTTCAGATGCTGCACTTCAATTTTTTGTTCTCTGTCAGTGGAGGAGAAATCCTTCACGACTGAGACAATTTTTATTTTTGTTCCTTTTCTCCACCTTAAAAAAAACGACCCTGGTGTCTAACTATGTCCCGTGGGGAGGCATTGTAAATAGGTACAATATAAACAAAGGGAAGATAACTTCTCTCTTTAAAGCACTCGAGGAGTGAAAAATACCCCCCAAACACCAAAGTATCGCTTTTGAATAAATAAACAACCCTATATATATATATATATATATATATATATATATATATATATATATATATATATATATATATATATATATATATATATATATGTTTGAAATTGGTATATTTAGGCAGCATTTTTTTCATTCAACCAAATATTATTAAGTACAACGGAGACACTTTGGTTCATGATTATTTTGTTTAATTTTTCGATTTGCCGTATAATGATTTTTGAATCAAAATCAAACAGCAACAACTATGGAACTTTTATTAATATTTTTGATTCTGATACAAAAATGATTATACGGAAAATCGAAAAATTTAAAAAAGAATCATAAAGCAAAGTGTCTCCATTGCATTTGATAATATTTGCTTGAATTTTTTTGCAAGGTAGTCACCACTTATCAAGGTCCGGAAGCCACTCGAGGAATAGGGTTATTGCGTGTACAGTAATCAATGGGATAGTATCGTAATAATCGTTAGTATTGGAGATTTGATAAAGTGTCTTACTTAAGGGGGCGGTTCATCAGGAATTTGTTTATGTTGGACTTGAAGAAATCCAGGTTGTAACCAGGTGGGAGACAGGCAAACGGAAGAGAGTTCCACATGCGTGCACTTCTAAGAAAGAAGCTTTGTTCATGGAATCTACGTTTTCGTTTCGAAACAGATAAAGAGTGGAGAAAATCTTTGACAGTAGTTTCAGAATATATATATATATATATATATATATATATATATATATATATATATTAAAATAAATATTTTTTATGTTATACATGTTTCTATGGTATAAGTTTGGGAATAGTTAATATAATATGGAGAAGTAAGCACGAGATAAGATATTAACCAATACTTACGCCGACACAACTGACAAATGTTCTTGCTAAAAGTAAGCAAGGAACGACAACTGTACCTTTGAAAAAATGATGAATGCAGCCCGAGCGTTCTTCGCGGGAACATTGAAATCTGACAGAACATATTCGAATTCTTCGATATCGATTATTCCATCTCCTAAAAAAGAAATCATCATTACCATGTGAAATCCGTGGCTGTAAATGAAGCGAACTGGAAATAAATGCGTAAGTATCTAAGTACAATCGATTTGAGGGAGAAGACGAGTGCTTAATAAGTGGCGCGATTCAAGTTTTGGGAACTCTGTGATTTTTGGAAAAGCGCGGGAAAGTAACAAAAACACAGAAAAAAAAGGAGAAAACGCGGTGATCGTTTGAGATGATATATCGCTGACCAAGCGTTGGGGGGGGGGGAGGGTAAAATGCCTATTTTCACGCAACACTTGCGCCATGTAATTGGACAAGACAGAAACAAACTAACTCACAATCTCTTTATCTCAACCGATTACCTCCGATATTTTTGGCTTCTGATTAACTAGTAAATTACTCAGACTTTATTAAAAACACACATATTTAGTTCCTATTCTGGTCCGATTTTAAATAATTCATTGGACCAGAGAAGGAACTAATTTGGAATGAAAGTAAAGATAAAAATAAGGATAGAACAATACTAAACATGAAAAACAAGAAGATTGCTTTAGGGGACCACGTAAAAATAAAATAGAATTCGAATTAAAATGATCAACAGTACATAAATCTAGAAATATAAGCCTAGTAAATCACAAAGATGTAATCTATGCTTATACCACATAATGTATTCTAAAAAAGAAATTTTAAACAAAGGGTTTGATATATTATTTAATTGGAATTCATTATTGAGATGAGTATTATTTATTAATTTATTGACTATTATCCTCTTTTTTTTTTAGATGTTGTTTCAGATGTACAAAGATGTTGAAAGAACATCTAAGAAAAAAGATGAGGATAATAGTCCGCAATAAATTAATAAAAAGTTTGATGTTATACAAAACTGTCTTCACAGAAAATAAATTTCTACTATTACACCTAAGATCAAATAAAAATAATATGTATAAAAATAATTAAAGAATATGTTGTGAGTAAAATGTAAGTGTAGCAAGATGATTTAAATTTCAATACGTATTTTAAGGATGGCGCAATAAATAAATTAACAGGCCGTTAACTTAATATATAAAAAGTAAACTATAACCGATATAATGCAAACAGAATGAAATTTACATTTAATAATTGTTATTGGTAATAAACTAACACATGAAATATTTCAATCGAACAAAAAAAAATCAAATATTAAGTAATTGCAAAATATTAAGATTATGATGAATTAAAATAGAATATATCAAAATTTATGCAAAATATTAAGATTATGATGAATTAAAATAGAATGTATCAAAATTTATGTATTAAGTAAAGTAAGTGAGAAATTGAACTTGGATTGCTATAAAAAGAGTAAAAATAGAACTACAAGTTTAAGATTAACATAGGAGATTAGTAAGGACAAAATGAAAACATTAGATTAAGAATATAAAATAATTTCGATAAAATAATGAGTCAATGTGGGCAAAAATCGAGTTATGTCCATTAGACTGCCTTGAATGATACAGAAATAGTGAGGAATTAAAAGTGAAGATAACCTGTTTATATTAATATATGATTGAGAGGATAGATTTAACATTTAAATTAATTGCATGATCAGTGTGTAAAATTAATTTAATAATTAAAATAATTCAAATCAACCTTTTAATTATAGTTTTCCTTAAAAATAGCATGTACAATGGTTGGTTGGTTGTTTTTGTTTTACGGCATATCAACACTTTTCGGGTTATTTAATGCCGAATTCAAATATTTTGAAGATTTTTTTTTAATAGAATATATTTGCTGTTTTCACGTCGGTTTCTATTCAACCCATAGTTGGGACCCTTACAGGTACTACCACTCCGGGTCAGAGTGGACCTGGGAGCAATGGTAATTAAAGGGTTGCTCCACACTCCCCAAAGCCCACAAGCTGGGGCCTCACCACTGGATATAGTTTAAGGTCATATCCAGGACCCCCATTGAGGGACTTTTACCCTCTGCAGGGGGGCAGTCGGCGTATTCTAATGCCCCACCGACAGGATCACATGTACAATGGAAAAGAATCGAGGAATATATCGTAACATTTAACATTTTATCAATAATTTATACGAAACTAAGGAAAATTGAGAAATGAATAGACTAAACATTTAGAAGATTTAGATTAGGAGTAAATCCGCAAACTAAATCAGAGAGAAAAATAATTTAAAAATTAAAAAATACATTAAGATATTTAATGAACATAAAATATGAAATTGTAGAATTATCATATAACAATAAAAAATACGGAAATAGGATACTTACTAAATTTGAAGGTAAACAAAACAAAAAAAACAAACAAAAAAACAAAACAAAAAAATAAATAAATAAAAGAAAAGATATGAAGTGAGTCAACTACTTTATCCCTTAAAATAGGCATTATGAATATGTTCATATGACAATTTATTTTGATGTCTGAAGAGTAGCTATCTTTGGAATATATCTAAACGATATAATGTTTAAATTTGTCATAATGGTTATGAAACAATTGAGACATAAAGAAATACACCGTATGATGTTTTATTTTATATTTTGTTGTCTTGAGTTTTCCAAATACATATTTATGTATATATTACTATGATTTTGTGGACTAGATTCAAGCAAGGTCAGACAGTCTCTAGCATTATATATATATATATATATATATATATATATATATATATATATATATATATATATAAACCACTATGAATCGCTTTATTGCAGGTCAATAATTTTTTTAATTTTGAAAGTGCTATGTAACGCAGAGAAGTAAAATTTAGTACACTGGAAGAGCATAACAAGTTGCCTTATTTCCCTTTTCTTGTGAAATTTGAGCAAATAGTCTGAAATTTATGTTAATTTTAATTTGTTCAAGTTACACAAAAATCTGGGAAATAAAGAATCTTCCTATACTCTTCCAGTGTACGAAATTCCACTTCTCTACGTTTCATAGCAATTTCTATAATATAAATATTTACCTGCAATAAAGCGATACACAGGGTTTATATATATATATATATATATATATATATATATATATATATATATATATATATATATATATATATAGGTGTTGAGACGATTAATCGGAATCGGAAATCGGAAAAATCGGAAGATTTGGGGGTATCGGAATCGGAAAAATTGATGCCTATTTGCCGATGACAAAACGATTCTTTTAATCGTCTTTTTTAATCGATTTTGTTTAAACCAGACTCTTCCATTGCTGACAATAATGATAAAATTTTAAATATTTATTGATTTTAAATTACCAGTAAAGCTAAAATCGATAGATCATCATCCACAAGTTTAATTTTACGTTTAGGGAAATATCTGCCTATTTAACATGTGTGTTTTACGAAAATCCAGGAGAAATAAAGAATCTTCTAGTTATATAATAAGAGATTTATAAAGAATCGGAATCGGAATCGGTAATTGTATCGGAATCGGGAATTTATCACGGAATCGGCAATTGTATCTGAATCGGGAAACATATTGGAATCGCCCAATCACTAATATATATATATATATATATATATATATATATATATATATATATATATATATATATATATATATATATAACTACTTCATTTACACACATAAATTTATACGAAATTATATGAAATATATATATACAGGGTGTCTACAAAGTCTTGAAGAATCCTGTTGATTATGTAGCCAGACTTTGTGGGCACCCTATATATATATATATATATATATATATATATATATATATATATATATATATATATATTTATATATATATATATTTATATATATATATATTTATATATATATATATATATATATATATATATATATATATAGTAATTTATAAAATATATATGGCGATTAAGCTACACTGAATATTCTGCGTTTCATCCACTATAGGATTCATCAGGCTTATGCGCGAATTCTGTGGTTGCTTCTTGTTTTTATATATGTTGAGGATTTTATATATGTTGAGGATTTCTAGTTTTTCAGAATTCGCGCATAAGCCTGACGAATCCTATAGTGGATGAAACGCAGAATATTCAGTGTAGCTTAATCGCCATATATATTTTATAAATCACTAACTAGCTCTACCCATGTATTGAGCACTTTTGAAGTAAATACTTAAAGTTTACGCATAAATCTAGACTTTCGTATATTAAATTTATGTGAGTAAATGAAGTAGTTATATATATATATATATATATATATATATATATATATATATATATAGATAGATAGATAGATAGGGTGCCTACAAAGTCTGGCTACATAATCTACAGGATGCTTCCAAAAAGTCTGGCTACATAATGTAGCCAGACTTTGTGGACACCCTGTATATATATATATATATATATATATATATATATATATATATATATATATATATATATATATAAATTATTGTGCGTGTTATTGTGCGTACGTGTACTTACTTTGCATGTTCGTGGCATATACACCAGTTTTAAATCTATTTATTGCAAAACAATATAAATATTGGAAAAACAATAAAAATGAAGCTATTATTTGATCCGTGAGTGAAAAAAATATTATTTATACAATGGTGCTAATATTAATAGTAAATTCGAAATATTAATGGTCAATGATCGCAACAGATCCAACCGGATTTTGCACGCAGCTCAGTTATTTTCTTCACTCTCCATATTACGATTGAACTGAACATATACTTTCTGCATTTAAAAAAAAAAAACTCATTGAACACGCCATTTACATAAATACGCGTATTAATCACATTCGATTGTTCTCCGCGTTAGATATTGGATTTCATATTTCAGTTTATTGGAAAACGTGATTTCTAGTTTGTACTATCTATGTTTCCCTCATGAACCTGGGATATTAAATGGAATCGTTTGAAGTGAACGCCGGCGTCTCTTTTCTATTGCCGAATTTCAGGAAGGGCGAAGGGAGAGAGTGAGGGAGGAAGACAGGCGTCATACTGCTTGGATCGGAAGAACAAATAAAAGCGATTGAACATTTAATAAAAGTGATATCGATCTAGCCTTTTATTCTATCGTTCTTTGATTTGAAAGTGTGTTTTTTTTTATTTCTTCATTTCTCTCTTTCTTTCTCACTCTCTCTCACTCTCACTCGGCTTCGTTGTTTCCAATCTTAGCCAATGTTTTATAATCCCAAATTTAGGTCAAGAGGTCGGTAAGTTCATGTCATCGACCGGTGAGGGCAGTAATATCGATCCGGTTATTTACTGGAAACATTGCGATGGTAAGCGGGGTTGTTCTCGGTCGAGTAATTAACATGAATTCCACCGGGTCCAGCTTCCTCTCTTAAAATCTGCACCACATGATCATGTCTATATCGGGCGATGGAGGCGGGAGTAAAGATCGCGTGGTACAAAGAGTACCGATAATATGTACAGTAAAAAAACAAAAAAACAAAAAATAAACAAGCGACAAAGGCTCATTAATACATAACATAGGAGGATTCGTATTATGCACGCATTTCTGTGCTATAAATATTAAACGATTGAACCAATTCTAAGGTGAATTGGAACAGACATTCTTTGTATCGACACATTTACTATATGCAAGGATCATTCAAAAAGTAAGACAACCTACTTTTAAACGCAAAAACTAAAACGTTGGAGATCTACAAAGACAAGAGTGGTGCCATAAAAACGCGCGACCTTTTGTACCGCAGAACATATTTTCTTTAGTTTATCACCACCCTTCCCAATGAACTTTTTCCAGACTTGCTGATACCTCGGTCGTAAAAGTCCAGAACGTGGTTTGACACTAACATATCTGTTACCGCCCTGAAATCGACGAACCCATCTCATCATTACAGGGATTGCTTTCTTAGAGTCACACAACAGCAATATCTGCAGCAAAGAAATTGAATTTTCAGATCATGAATGTATAAGTTCAGTCATCTTAACAATGCAATTCGTAGTCACCTCTGATCAATTCGGGCGATATGAAATATAGGAAGCATTAATTTTAAAATGTCTCTCGTATATATATATATATATATATATATATATATATATATATATATATATATATATATTTGAACATAACCGCCTTTGTCATAGGGACACCGTTCGTGCAAATATGAAGGCAAAACACAAGAAACATCCACCTAAAAATGAATATGTATGCCATTGTGGTTTCAGAGCACGCAGCAAAGCAGGGTTATCTGTTAATTCGAGAAGGCATCTTTGACCTACGAGCATATGAAAGTTCACCATCTGCGGAGGATTGTGCCGGACGTCTACAGGATTGTAATTACGCATGTGGTGTCACAGAGCTTGGAAGCTGCTGAAGATTGCATACTGAACCCTCATTCATCGTCTTCGATGAGAGAATCCACCATATATATATATATATATATATATATATATATATATATATATATATATATATATATATATATATATAATTATATATATCCTCTCTTTGGTATAGCATTGTCGTAAGTAATCTCACCCGCTACTTAATTGGATGAAAAATGCGAGGCTCGCTGTTTTGAATCAAGCTGTTTGAGCACTATAAAAGTGGTGGGCGAATGTTTCTTTAAAATAGACATTTTCGGGGATTGTTCACGAGCGCCGTTTCCGTGGGTCGATGAGTGGAACTGCCGACTATCAACGCAATGCTTCTAGGTTCAATCCTCGGCTTGGGAGAGGTGCAAGACGAACCGCACTGATGAGTTATGATACAACAAAGCAGTACTGCATGTGGATGACTACAAATATCTATCTATCTATCTATCTATATATATATATATATATATATATATATATATATATATAGAGAGAGAGAGAGAGAGAGAGAGAGAGAGAAAGAGAGAGAGAGAGAAAGAGAGAGAGAGAGATTTTTGTATTGAAATAAAATGTTATTAGGAGATGTATTTTACATCTTTCGTTATTTACTTTAACGGTTCCGAATATGAGATTAGAGCTATATTATTTATAGTTAATATAGTTAATAAGAGGTACATGTTATCATTTTTTGTCCCTTAGTTTTGGACGCTACTATATATATATATATATATATATATATATATATATATATATACATATGTATGTATATATATATACTAGTTTCATACCCGCCCCAAAACAGATCAAATCCGTTTTGCACCAATTCATGTCCCTTCGTAAAGATAAACAAAATGATACTAAACCTTCCAGATTTTTAATGAAACTTAATTATATGATTTTGATACAAGAGACTTAAAAATAAATTGAAATTCGATTATTTTTTTCTTAAACCACATAAATGTTCATTATGTAGAATAAAATTATGTTTCCTTAAAAACACTTTTATTCACAGAAATTATTGCTACTAACGTTAAGAACATATATTTTCATGAGACGAATATACATTTCTTTAGATAGAATTTATCTCACCATAATATATATCTATTATATTAAATCCTCGAAACAGTGTTTCATGGTAAACAACTGATGATCCCTTGAAAAATAAATTATTGGGACTATAGTAAATTCGAGAGCGAGTTGATGCAGTGATTGCTGGTGATTAAATAACTTACTGACTAGATGGTTTTCTAACGAATGATAAATATATTTTTTTGCATAGTTTTAAAGGTTAAAAACTTCAAAAGCCTATATATATATAAAAACTTCAAAAGCCTATATATATATATATATATATATGTATATATATATATATATATGTATATATATATATATATATATATATATATTCCGCTCTTTTCCAACTTTACAACATGTCAACATTCCAACTACTTATTGCTGACGCTCTTCAGATCTAGAGACGAAAACAGTTTGAATCTCAAAGAATTAAGTTTAACCTCTGACACATGAATATATAAAAAAAAACTATTATTTGCATGATAATTTGAATTTAGTCACGTGACTTTTACAGATTGAAATTTTGCTCTATTTGCCAATATGATAACATACACAGAATGAACTGTTTTGCCAACCCGAGGAAATCTAGTTAATAAAAGCTACGGTTGAAAGATGTCTCGCTGTGTAGCTGTATGTTTTGCTAGATACAACTTTTATTACATATATAAAAAAAAATCTACTTTTATTGAGCACTCTTATGCAAAAGCAGTAAAAGTTCTTCTGGAGTTTAATCTGCGCATTTAAACTTCAACTATATATATATATATATATATATATATATGTATATATGTATGTGTGTGTGTGTGTGTGTATACATATATATGTGTGTGGTGTTTGTGTATGTAATTTTGAGGTATTTATTATTCAGAGGTAAGGTAACCAGTGAAGTATAACGAGGTTTATACAAGAGTGCTCAATACCTCACTAGAGCAAGGTATACTTTTTATTTGTTTTCACATTAGTAGTAATATATTGCCACACAGTGATGAGCATGTTTCAATTAGCTAGTTTTTAGAAACTGGAGACCTCATCAGTCGATCTTGCTTACAAGCAATATCGCCTGATGAGGTCTCTAGTTTCAAAAAACTAGCTGATCCAAACATGCCTTACGTACGTTATTGTTTATGTAAAAGCAAGTAATATATATTTATATATATATATATATATATATATATATATATATATATATATATATATATATATATATATATATATAAACACCCGTTTATTTATAAAAAAAATTTCGCGCTGTAGTTTTGGCTTCAAATGTATTTATACATGTCCTATTCTTCAAATTTCACTCAGCGCTTCTAACGGATAAAAAAAAAAAAAACTACCCAGATTTTCAAAATGCGGGACCACGCGTTACCTATCTGGCTTCATAAAAACCCCCGCAGTTAACAACATCACGTGGACTCTTCACGAACTATCTTCCACTACATTATGTCGAGGAAGTAGAGGAAAAAAAAAAGATTGACAAATGAGTCTTACACCGGAATATATTTATGTAAAAATAAACACCCGTTTATTTATAAAAAAAATTTCGCGTTGCAGTTTTGGCTTCAAATGTATTCATACATGTTTTATTCTTTATATATATATATATATATATATATATATATATATATATATATATATATATATATATATATATATATATATAAATTACAAGAGTTGTCCCCCTCTATAAATTTTCCTTTGGGGACATTTTAAGTCTGTTATACACTAGCATTGTTCATCTGTTAAGCATATGATCAATCGGAGACATATTGATGGGCGTTTTCTAGGAGACCCTATATATATATATATATATATATATATATATATATATATATATATATATATATAGGCTGTCCAAAAAGTCATTGAAATGTTCTGAACTTAAATAGATTCGTTTTATTGTTATATCTTTCTGTAATTTTAACACTATGTGAATAAGGAATTCTTTTAAAACTACAAAATTCAAACAATCTTTATCCTAGAAAAGGACTGTCTTTTAAATGTTGCTCATTTTCAGCTTCGTATATTTGTGCTTTTTCCAAAACATTATTCATGGCAGACAGCAGAATCTCTGGATTGAGATTTAACTCTCTTATTTCGTTCCTGATGTTTTCCTTCAATTCTTGCAAGGTTTGTAGTTTGTTTCGAATTGTGTCGTGTTACTTGGGCTACCTCTTACATAGAAACTGCCGTCGATAAGCACTTTTAGGGCTTGACCTTCACTCCTGATCTGAAATGGAACACGTAGATCAAGTCTGTTGCCTAGGTCGCTGGAAAGATGGTGGGATCCTTCTACCGCTCCAGAAGATATCTCACTACTGATGCAATTCTCTATAAAAGCCAAGTACGCCCAAGGATATGAAATACTGTTGCCATATCTGGGCAGGAGCTGCTAAAAACAGCCTATCCTGCCTTGACAGAGTACAAAATAGATTTCGTGGCTTAGTGGGGATGCCCTTTTCTCTTCCCTGCAACCTCTCTCCCACAGAAGAGACGTTGCAAGCCTATCTTTGTTTTATCGTTATTTCCATGACAGGTGCTCGTCTAAACTCCAATCTTTGCTTCCCCCCTCGCCAATCTTTTACGAAAAACACCCATCTAGCTGAATCCACTGCCAAAGACTTTCCCCACTCTTTATCTATGTTTAAATCAAAACGTAGATTCCATGAACAAAGCTTCTTTCTTAGAACTGCACGCCTGTGGAACTCTGTTCCGTCTGCCTGCTTCCCTCCTGACTACAACTTGGATGTCTTCAAGTCCAACATAAACAAATTCCTGATGAACCACCTTCTTAAGTAGACACTTTAAATATCCACACTAACGTACTGTACTTACAATAACCCTTATCCCTGAGTGGCTTCCGGGCCTTGATAAGTGGTGACCACCTTGTACAAAAAACAAAAACAATTGACCACTGATTTTGGTAAAACAAGTTTAGAACTTGCGCACGTTGTTCAATGTATTCATAATTAATTTCCCAAATACTATCTGTAAAATATCTGGAATAGAGAAAAGAATAATCATTAATCGTAAAATGATAAATATTTTTTAACCCTTCAGTGACTTTTTACCAACCTGTATGTAGCTTTATAAAACATTTCCAAATCACAGATATATATATATATATATATATATATATATATATATATATATATATATATATATATATATATATATATACACTTAATTTACGTTCATATTGTTTAAATTACTCCGTTTTACACATGTTTCATTGAATGGCACAAACCACACAAATCATCAGGGACTTATCATTAATTCATCAAAGTATAAAATGATGACCTAATGTAAAGTTTCTGATGATTTGTTCGGTTTATGCCATTAATGAAACATGTGTAAGACGCAATAACTCAAGCAATATGAATGTGAATTAAGTGTATACATCTGTGATTTTAAATGTTTAATACAGTTACATATGCTCTGAAAATGTAAGTCCATTTTTATTGAGGTCAATAAAGCGTTTAAATTTTAAGACAGCCTTAGTGATTATATACATTGTAAACGTATATTTGTTTAAAGAAAAACGCATATATATATATATATATATATATATATATATATATATGTGTGTGTGTGTGTGTGTGTATTAAGCCCGATGAATCCTAGCGTGGATAAAACGCAGAATATTCTGTAGCTTAGTTGCCATATATATTTTCTAACTTACTATCTAGCTCTACTTACGCATTGAGCACTGTTGAAGTAAATACTTGAAGTTCACGCATAAATTTATACTTTCGTATATTCATTTATGTGATTAAATGAAGTAGTCATATATATATATGTATATAAATATATATATTTGCTGAAATATATATATATATATATATATATATATAAATATATTTTCTTATTAAATAAAGTATCTTATTAATAAAAGTATCTGTTTATAGCTCTTATGCTACTTACTTTGTTTCTTTCCCTCCGTGTGTCTCTCTCACTCACTCACTCTCTCTCTCTCTCTCTCTCTCTCTCTCTCTCTCTCTATATATATATATATATATATATATATATATGTGTGTGTGTGTGTGTGTGTGTGTGTGTGTGTGTTGTCACATTTTTATCAATATTTTATAATCAAGAATTCAGGGCGGTGCAATAAATGCCTATTTCATCGATCAAAAGCAATAATATTGATATTTTTATTCGCTCTGTATTGCACCGTGATTAGGAGGTGTTTTTATTGGTTATTGGTTTCAGCAGAAAGTTCATCGGGACATGCACTTTCTCTTGAAATACGTATCCCGTGATCATATGTTCATCCGGGGTGGTACTAAGTGTACGAGCAATGTTCTGGATATCGTCGACCAAAATCAATAGCCGTTTGTATCGACACGAGTAAAATTTTAGGTATAGACTCATAGATTTTAAAACGATATATTGCAACCATTAAAGTACATTAATAGCAGAAAATACAAATAAAAAACAGCACTAGCAACCCATTACTAAGCCCTCAAAGGAAGAACGGTCACGAGTAGTTGAATGGAAAATATTAAGACAACTCATTTAATGTAAAAAATTAGAATATATACGGACAATATTACTTGGAAAGACATTTGGCATTCTAAAATGTAAAGATCCCCAAATCTATTAAACTATAGAAGTGAAATAGCAAACAACTGTATAAAAAACTAAGCTTTACTTTAGATTAAAAATACATGAGAAAAATAATGATTAATATTATTAAATAAAAAAATTAAGGTAATATAAGACCTGAAACACAAATAAAAAGCATTCCAATAGTTTTGTAATCGTAAAATAGAGTATACGGTTCCCTTTTACATTCAGAAGTAATAGATACTATAAGTAAGTGTATCTGAGTGAGAATCCATAATGAAGCAAGGATGTTTAAGTTGAGTTACAATGAAATGACAAAGACAACCGTAAAAAATGCGAGGTTGAGTACAGACAGGTGGTTTTTCGGAGTTTTTTTTTTTTTTAGTTTAGCCAAGGAATCTAATCAGTCTTATTATTTAAACTAAAGAATATATGGATTTTCCCAAAGGTTTTAGTAAAAGTGATGAAGTAACGTCAGCAGAAATTGAACCCAAAACGCAGAGCTCACAGTAAATGTTTGTAATCATTTTCATAGATATATGTAATGCATATGTTTATATATTTGTATGAGTACTGTAGATAACGCGATAACTATATTTAACATTTTACAGAAAATTATTGATTTACGCGAATAGGAAATTTTTTGAGGGTATGAAAAGGTCTATACTTACAATTAACCATTCCGTCAGGTCTGATACTCTAGAGGACACATCCTTTTTAAACATGGAACGCAGAGGTAGATCTGATATAAATTTACGGAAATATCCCAGTCAGCCATAATGTATCGATATACTGTACGATGGAGAGGTACGTCTGGGGACTTATTACATTTCATTTACATCGGAATTGATACAATAGAGTGGTCGGAAGATCCAAGTGGAGACAGAACGGAAACTGAACATAGTTCAGGGCAAGTTGCGAGAAAAAGATCTAGGAGATTCGTCGTCAGTGTCGGGCACACGGGTGGGTTAGTGAACAATCTAAGTGCGGTCACGAGCAATGGAGAAATCATGACAGAACCTCCCCTCATCATCGGTTCAGGATTCTGTTTGCTATTTGCCCAAACTGGTGGGAACCAAGCCACTGCTCAGCTACTTTGGACTTAACGGACTGAGCATACAACTCTCTTGCGTTCTTTATTACTTTCTTACAATGGTTGCTGGCAGTCCTGAAAGTGGCTTTAGTTTCCATACATCTATTACGTTGGAAGCAGTGGAAAAAGTGATTTCTGTGCGCAGTGGCAGCAGCGCATTCTGGAGAGAACCATGGCTGGCTGTTAGGTTTTTGCTGGAACTTTTTCGAGGGTATGAAACGGTCTATACCTACAATTAACCATTCCGTCAGGTCTGATACTATAGAGGGCACATCCTTTTTAAACATGGAATGCAGAGTTAGATCCGATATAAATGTACGGAAGCTTTCCCAGTCAGCCTTAGTGTATCGATATACTGTACGATAGAGAGGTATGTCTGGGGACTTATTACATTTCATTTTTATCTTAATTGATACAACAAAGTGGTCGGAAGATCCAAGAGGAGACAGAACAGAAACTGAACATAGTTCAGGGCAAGTTGTGAGAAATAGGTCTAGTAGACTCGCATACTGGCCATCATTGTCGGGCACACGGGTGGGTTCGTGAACAATCTGAGTGAGGTCATAAGCAATGGAGAAATCATTACAAAACCTCCCCTCATCATCGGTTTTATTTGAGAGGGTTAACCATTCTATATTGTGAAGATTGAAGTCTCCACAAACGTGAATTTTAGCTGAAGAATAAGCAGATAGGACGTGGTAAATTTTCTCAGATATGCTTTAAAGGATAGTAACTCCACTGTTGTGGGGGCGATAGAGAATAAATATAAATGCAGTAGTGTGAGCAAGTGCAACCCGGAAGCACATATAGGGTAAGTTAAGATTCTCTCTGGAGATGTTCCTACCATATAGAAAGTCATATTAAATATAGGCACATATTCCATACCTATGACGATCTTGGGAGTCAGATTTGGAAGTTAGAGTATTCTTTAATTAAGAACTTATCTAGGGAAATAGTCTGTCCAGTGCCAGTGTCTCTTGGAAATAATAGGTCTGCTTTAGTCTCCTGTAACTAGGTTTCACTCTCTGGGAAGTTAGAACGTAGACCCCTGATGTTGGAGAAGGAGACACGGTAGTGGGGGTCTACGTTAGCAGCTGGAGGTCCGGGCTTAATCGTATATTTTGTCTTGAAACATTTCATGATGTAGTTTATGGATTTGTGGACTAGGTCGACAGACTTGCTTGGAGCGGGATAGAGAGGGAAACTAAGAGAGAAAAAGAAACGAAGAAATTTTTTTTTGTAGCACATGATAAGGTAAAGCCGTAACTCACTAATATGGCATCGAGAGGCCCCACCATAATCTACTGCATGGTCCAGAATCCATTCACCAAATGGCAATACAGCAGTCTCAGTACTTTGCATCTGCTGATAGGACAGCCTCCTTAGTGGTTAATCCAAGGTTCGGGTCCCTGACTATCAGGCGGATAACGTCAGCCCAGATAAAACGTTTACGTCCAGCACTCTTACTAGTGACATGGCTACAAGAATAGACATAGAAACAGAAAATTTCCGACATCTCCGGCTACTGTTCGAGTAATATACTGCCAACCAAGAATACAGCATTTTCTTCTGCCTTTGTCAGAAAAATTACTCATCAAAGAATGAGGACTGAGGAACAAATAAAGAGAAGCGAGAGTAACGGGAGCTGCCGATAACGCATCCACAAGGTATTTAATTATTATAGAAAATAATTATATATATATATATATATATATATATATATATATCTTGTTAAATATTTTTATCCAAAACCTTTAATATATTAAAATAAATCAACAACTGGCAATGTACATATACCAATAAAAATTAAGTCAAAGTAAATTGACTCAAATATTAAGCTTCATGATTTCAGTTTGTGTAATCGAGCATTATAAAGCCAAAACAACAACAAAAAAAACATTTTTTGGACGTTATGTATTCTTCCTGAATGTTGTGTCCGAATAATGTCGAAACAATTGAAACTTACATGAAAAATATATATATTGCTAAAAAAACATCTTGTTGTTTTCTTTTGAAAACTTTATATATATATATATATATATATATATATATATATATATATATATGTATATGTATATATATATATATATTTGGCTCTACTAACTTATTGAGCACTTTTTATCCATGTTTTTATAACACATATACCTCTTAATATATATATATATATATATATATATATATATATATATATATCATTTGTTTTGTGACGTCATTATAATTGGTACTAATTATTTCTGGTAATTATATCAATCGCGTTACTTATACACATAAATTAATAAAAGCGCTGTTTAGTTATACACAGTATAATTTCTATTGATGTTAATAGTCTTTATTAAAAATAAAATATTCACTAGCAATTTGAAATGTACTATAAAAATAAATATAATAATAAACAAATAAAATGTACTATTAATATATAATTATAAAAATTACCAGCTTTTAATCGAATGCGAATTATAGTGCTTGTGTGCTATTATCCTCTGTAAGTGACATTGCGAGAGGCGTTATTTTCATGATATTCTGATTTTGATAAAGGGGGATAAATCGAAAAGATAATTTGTCTATTCTTAATCTTAAGTGGACTTAGATTTTGTTTTTGTTACGATGCATTTTTTTTTTATCAAAAGCAACAAATGATGATTTAAAGAATTTAATTATCGTTTTCGTGTTTCGGTGTTGGGCGTTATCGACTTTTTATTGGTGGTGCGTGCGTTGATAATGAATACATTCGCTTTACATTTATCTTAACATTTGAATTCATTAAAATCGTTTGAAGGATGCATAATATTTGCATCTAAATAAAATCAGCACAAAAATAAACTACTTAAAAAATTTAAAATAAAGCAGAACAAACCTTTTCTTCGATGAATTCCAAACATCTCTATCTATCTATCTATCTATCTATCTATCTATCTATCTATCTATCTATCTATCTATATAACTCTTTCTCTGTATGTCTGCATCTCTATATTTTACGCCTCCTTTTTTTCTCTCTACCTCTTTCGCATTCCCTCTATCTTGCGCCCTCTCTCTTTCCTCTCTCTATACTTCTCCGTCAATCTATCTATCTATCTATCTGTCTGTCTATCTATCTATCTATCTATCTATCTATCTATCTATCTATATTTCTATCTATCTATCATACGCCCCTCTGCCTTTCTACCTCTCTCTTTCTTTATTTTGTGTAAGTTGAAAGAAATATTGCTGTTTTTTAGTTGCCAAATATAGTTTGATAGAGTAGTTTGGTTTGACAGAGAGTTAAAATGGCAAATAATTGAGACTTGCAAATCATATAAACCAGGAGATAAATTTTGTGCACTATGTACAAAAGAGACCCTAAAAATTATAAAATATGAAGATATAAAAAATACAACCAAACTATTAAATTCAAGACAGGAGCTTATGACATGTAGTCATAAACGTTGGTTTAAATTTAATAAATATAAACCACCTTAAATCATTAAAAATTACTTATTAGTAAAAATAGATTACAATTTTTTTTAATAAATTAAGTTAGACTAATTATCTCCCTTACACCCTAAAATAAATAAAAGTAAAGAAAACATGACAATTATCTCCCCTTAAAATACGTAATAGTAATATTCTATATATATAAACCGTAGCGTCTTTAAATAAAAAATACGCTAACGGAAACAATTTATTGCACGAGCGTCCCCCCCTTTTTAAAATTCATCATTGAATAAGATAAAAAGCTATAGCAAACATCTTAATGACTATTTTAACCACAGTTCCTGATTTCAAAAAACGAAAAATTAAAAGGTAAATATCTCTATATATTTTTAAAGCAAATTTATTATGTAAATTCAAAAATATATATTTTTCTCTACTTATTTCTATCTCTAACCCATATTAATTTTCTTATAAATTTTAAATCCAGACCTTTTATTTCAATTTTTTCAGATTCATCTGCCTTACTTTTAATGCTAGGTTTATTTATGGTGTCTTTTAAATTTAATAAAAACCCTTAAAAATTTGCTGATGAGGAGACCTTGCTTATCAAAAATCTATATATAATTATTGTACATAACTTGATGTATACCACAATAAAAAGCATTGTTTTCCGAAACGATCGTACAGATAATTGATTTTGTTGTTGTTCCTTCTTATGAAACGGATTTTTAATTTAATTATAATTTTATTTTTAAATTTTAAATTATCAATCACATTACTTAATATTGTATTAGCTCTAGGACATTTAACTATCGAGCTTATTATATATCTAAATTACAACGAGCACTTTGTATTTCCTGTATTTTAATTAAACTAGTAATTTCACTGTTACATTAAAATACACTCAGCTCTTTAGACTATTGTTCTAATCTCCTTTAAATTATATATATATATATATATATATATATATATATATATATATATATATTACAAACCCTATACACTATAGTATCCCTCTATCAAGATATACAGGATTAGGTTTACTATTATTATTATTATTATTATTATTATTATTATTATTATTATTATTATTATTATTATTATTATTATTATTATCATCACCACCACAATAGTTATTAATATCATTATTATTATCATTAGTAGTAGTACTGTTGTTATTATCATTACCACTACCATTACTATGATTTTATCATTATTATTATCACTATTATTATTCTTATCCTTCTTCCTATTATAGCTATTGTTATTATTATTATTATTATTATTATTATTATTATTATTATTATTATTATTATTATTATTATTGTTGTTGTCGTTAATATTATTACTATTATTTTTAATATTATTGTTATTACTTTTATTATTGCTATCATTATTATTATTTTTAATATTATTGTTACTATTATTATTATTATTATCGTGATTATGACTATTATTATCACTATTATTATTGTCATTATCACTAATATATATGTGTACGTGTATGTGTGCATGTATGTATGGATAGGTATATGTATGTGTATATATATATGTACATATATGTATATGCATAAATATACCTATATTATTATTATTATTATTATTATTATTATTATTATTATTATTATTATTATTATTATTACTATTTCTGCTATTGTTGTTGTCATTTTTACTATCATTCAACTCCTCCTTTAAGCATTGCAATACATCTCATTTCAGTTTCATTTCCAACATTAAAAGTTATTAACCTCTGATTTCTCTAACTGGTATATCGAGCTTCCAATTTTTGTGATAGCTTTAATTTGGAAACAATGCTTACACTCTGCACCAAGCACTTACTGTATGTATGTATGTATGTATGTATGTATGTATGTATTTATGTATGTATGTATGTATGTATGTATGTATGTATGTATGTATTTATGTATGTATGTATGTATGTATGAGTATATATGTGCATATAGGAGTATGAATGGGTGTGAGAGAAGAAATAAAAAGAACGATCCGAATACTTTAATAAATTTTAATATGTTTGAACAAGAATAGAAAAAGTTAAGTAAATGATCAAAAGAATATCGTCCGTTTATTTAGTTATTTTGCTTCATTTTATTTATTTTTTTCAACATTGAATGTTTGTGTATATCAATTAACGAAATCTACAGGAGCGTTTAAAAACAATAAACGCGCGCGCGCGTGTGTGTGTGCGTGCGCACGTGCAGACAATCCGAGCAATAAATACATAAGTCCAAGGTTTTGGGAAAGACATTCTAATTCGCACCCACTTTGCTTATCATCTACACCTACTCATCAATCTCCAGCTGTATATGTGAACACGTCTATAAACGTGAGTGCGCGTATCCTGTGTATGTATATGTACGTGAAGAAGCATTTGTGGTAGTGCGCGAGTGTATATACATGTATGTTCACGTATACGAGTGTGTTAGTGGAGTGGCGTGGAGGGACTTGGTTTTGAATATAGGCCACACAAATTGCTGACCATTCCAAGTCGAAAATGCTGGAAGGGTCATATTCAGATAGATCTTTACTTTAATGACTATACCCGTGCCCCTTCCCCCCGCTGCTAACTCTGCCCACTCACTCATGTTTTCTATCATTCACACTGAGGAAGATCGAAGGATCGGTCGAAAATATGTGCTTTTGAAGGAAACATTCTTGTTTTTTTTCAAAGGACTTTTTGTATTCCTACACGTCAACACACAGGAAATAAATACAGAAAAGATATAAACATTCATATATTTTCCGTATTGATTTTTTATTCATATATATATATATATATATATATATATATATATATATATATATATATATATAGTTAGGAGATTTAGAGTCCCTATCCCTTTGCGGTTACCACCTGACGAAGGCCAGAGGAATAATTGGCTGAAACGTCGTGAAACAAAAACTAACAAGATGAGGATAATAGTCCGCAATAAATGAAAATTAATTAGCTTTTGTAGTATAATAAATCACCTAACGTAATGTAATATATATATATATATATATATATATATATATATATATATATATATATATATATACATTTTTTCTTTCTTTTTTACATGGGGGTCACCACTTATCAAGGCCTGAATGCCACTCAGGTATAAGGGTTATTGCGTGTACAGTAATCAATGAGATTGTATTGTAGTAATCATTAGTATTGGGGGTTTTGATAGAGTGTCTTACTTAAGAGGGCGGTTTGTCAGGAGTTTGTTTATGTTGGACTTGAAGACGTCCAAGTTGTAGTCAGGTGCGAAACAGGCAAGCGGCAGAGAGTTCCACTGGCGTGCAGTTCTAAGAAAGAAGCTTTGCTCATGGAATCTACGTTTGGATTTAGGCACAGATAAAGAGTGGGGAAAATTATTGACAGTAGTTTCAGCCAGACGGGTGTTTCTCGTGAAAGATTGGCAAGGGGGGGGGACGAGAGATTGGAGCTCAGATGAGCACCTACCATGGAAATATATCATTTCGTTTCATTCTCCTTTAAAATATGAATATAGAGTGCAATATAGTAATATGGGATGCTATAACACGTTTTAAGTAGAGAAAATAATAATGTTACATAGTAGAAATAGACTACAAAGAATTACTTATATTAAGAAACACACCTACCATAATCAATTCATGAAAAAGAAAAAAAAAAAAACAAAAAACAAAAAACACAAAAAACGGTAAACTTTTACGACTTGCTTTGATCGATATTACGAACCTATCGATGTGATTGATCTCGCATTCTAAATTTGAAATTATGAAATAGAAATGCGAAATTATTTTCATCGTCAAAGAGAAATACAAAGAAAAAATGTAACTAATTTTGTGAAACGTCCAAATAGCATTCTGAGGGAGAGAAGTAGAGAGAGAGAGAGAGAGAGAGAGAGAGAGAGAGAGGGGGAGGGAGCACGCATCATCGATCCAATGGATACCATGATAGACTGTGGAATAGATTATCGGATTTATTGTGCGATGCGGTTTGGTAAGGCATGAAACCAAAATTTCCTCCAGTAATTGAAAACATTTAAGTTATTAGAAGTGTTCACAACGTTTCTTACTCGTGGAAAAGAGTGCGGACACGCCTATTGCAGCAGTAACGGAAGTAACAGCCAAGACCAAGGCGCGTGCGAGGTGACGTCACAGCGAAGAAAAGAAAACAAATATATAAGAAAACAAAAACGTGGGTGAGAGCGACAGGAAAAGGCGCGTCCTTAACATGGCCGGACAAAGACAGATTATCATATGTTCGAGACGGCAGGGTCTTGTTAAGTAACAGAAGATTTTGGACACGATACAAAGTGTTATTCTGAAAAGTACTTGTAAATAAATGTCTGTTGTTTCAAACTAAAGCAAAAAAATCTTTCCTTGCCTTTGTTTTCGGTGCGACTGTCTTCATTCAACGTGTGGGTCCCGAGTATTAACATGTAAGCAATACGTTACACTCGACGCATGATCAAGCATGTATATGAATCGTTTAATTCGTTTTATTATATTGTGAACGCAGCAGGAGAACGTTTTCCTCCATTGGATTGGATTAATGATTCAGATTAAATTCCCAAAGTTTACGAATACAACAAAAGCACCTATTTGTGATTTTTTTTAAAAATGAAAGTCTTCTCTATTTATCAATAGTCAAAATAATAAAACAGAAAATTGGAATAATCTAATGTATATCATCTTAGCAAGGTCAGATAACTAGAACATTAATTAAATCATTTTAACAAGGGCAGATAATTGAAACAATAATTAAATAATCTTAGCAAGGGCAGATAACTAGAATGATAATAAAAGCATCTTAGCGTAAGGCAGATAAATAGAACGATAATTATATCATTTAGGACAGTCATCTAGAAAGATAATAAAATCATTGTAGCAAGGGCAGATAACTAAAAGAAAATTAAATCATCTAAGCAAGGGTAGATAACCAGAACGATAATTAAATCATTTTAACAAGGGCAGATAACTAGAACGATTATTAAATAATCTTTGCAGGGGCAGATAACTAGAACAATAATTATATATTTATTATAATGTAGATAACTAGAACGATAATTAAATCATTTTAACAAGGGCAGATAACTAGAACGATAATTAAATCATCTTAGCAGGGGCAGATAACTGGAACGATAATTATATATTTATTATAATGTAGATAACTAGAACGGTAATTAAATCATCTTAGCAAGGGCAGATAACTAGAACGATAATTAAATCATCTTAGCAGGGGCAGATAACTGGAACGATAATTATATATTTATTATAATGTAGATAACCAGAACGATTATTTAATCATCTTAGCAGGGGCAGATAACTGGAACGATAATTATATATTTATAATAATGTAGATAACTAGAACGATTATTAAATCATTTTAGCAAGGGCAGATAACTAGAACCATAATTAAATCATCTTAGCAGGGGCAGATAACTAGGACGATAATTATATATTTATAATAATGTAGATAACTAGAACGGTAATTAAATCATCTTAGCAAGGGCAGATAACTGGAGCGATAATTATATATTTATAATAATGTAGATAACTAGAACGGTAATAAAATCATTTTAGCAACGGCAGATAACTAGAACGATAATTAAATCATCTTAGCAGAGGCAAATAACTGGAGCGATAATTATATATTTATAATTATGTAGATAACTAGAACGGTAATTAAATCATCTTAGCAAGGGCAGATAACCAGAACGATAATTAAATTATCTTAGCAGGGGCAGATAACTAGAACGATAATTATATATTTATAATAATGTAGATGACTAGAACGATAATTAAATCATCTTAGCAAGGGCAGATAACTGGAGCGAATATTAAATCATCTTAACAAGGGCAGATAACTAGAACGATAATTTTTTTTACACAGGAATCACTACTTATCAAAGGCCAGAGGCCACTCTAAGATAATGGTTAATAGGTATACATTAGTCAATGTGATTATAGCGTAGTAAACAAGTAGTGGGAACTTTGTAAATTGGATTACTTAGGAGAGAGATTCCTCAAGGACTTATTTACACTGGACTTGAAGACAGTCAGATTGTAGTCAGCTGGAAAGCAGGCAATCGGAAGAGAGTTTATGAAATTTATATTTAGGTTTATCTTTAGATAAAGAGTGTGGGAAATTATTGATAATTGTTTTGGCTAGACAAGTGTTGTTCGTGAAAGTTTGGCGATGGGGGACCAGAGATTGAAACTGAGCTGAGCATTTTCCATGGCAAATAACTAGAATGATAATTAAATTATTTTAACAAGGGCAGATAACTAAAACAATGGCTAAGTAATCTTTACAGGGGCAAATATTGAGAAACAATTGCGAAATATTCTTATCAAGGGCAGATAACTAAAAACACTCTTCAGTCTTGACAGATAATAGATACCCATTATTAGGGTGCTTGCCCACGGAATTTTTGTGGCAAGATTTGCGCAATCTTCAACCACACATCTGTTATTTTCTGTATTTATCAACACTCAAAATAAGTCCAATGTAAACAATATATCACTACACCCAATGATACAGTGTAAACCGTAGCTGGAGAGAGAGAGAGAGAGAGAGAGAGAGAGAGAGAGAGAGAGAGAGAGAGAGAGAGAGAGAAGCCGCAAAGGTTATTTTGTAATAAAATAAATATTTTAGAAGCAGCTTTGTGTGTTTTTTTATCATGTTGCCAAGTGTATATATCGAGACAATGACAAGAGTTGATTTTTAGAAATTATATAGACTTAAAAACACCTTTGGCGACGTACCGTAGTGAATATGCAACATTGATAGACTTTAATCCCACAATGCAATTTGGCACGTGTGCGCATGTCTATAAATTTGCAGTCATTTCTAATTAATACATTTTACTGTTATGGCCATACTCAGCTCTTCTAACATTTCTTATCCGTTACTCTCTAATTGTTATCCTTCTCGCGGGAGCTTAATTCTCCATACCTTCCGGTCTCGTGTCACAATTTGCCGCAAGTCAGTAAAGACTAGAGTTCTAAATGTTGTAATTATTGCTTTCGTTATAAATTTATTTATGAACGATAGTTTAAAATTATGGGTTTGACACCTCTGATTGAAAATCAACTTATTAGTATCAGCATTGAACAAGACGTGTGAAAATATTCATTTCGTATTATCGGGTTCTGCGCATAACTCATATGCGCGGCGTGTGATTGGCAGAATTGAGGCGATAATTCATAGACACCGTCAACCTTAATAGCATTATAGACTTTAGGCAAGGTTGCATGCGCAAGTATTTTCAGGGATAAAAGTATCAATAGTTGATTAAGTTAAACATAATATAGCCTTGTTTACAGTGAAGCAAGGGTTGCGGAATCGTAACAATTTTTTATAAAACGGTTAAACGAAGGGAAACACGGCTCTTTTGTAATGTAGTCCGGGAACCAACACGTGGTAGTTCCCGTCGCAAATTTTACAAATAATTTTCTTTGTAACATCGACATTTATTTCCCTATTGTCCTGACTGTAACGTTAACCATGCGATCGTCTTCTCACATGATCTCAAACGTTTTCTACGTCTCAAACGTGATCGTTCTATTTTTTTTATAGTCTTTTTTTTCTTTACCGGTAATATCATTTCGCATACATTTGCATACGCCCGTCGCATTATGTAACATTTTCACATAAACGCGTAATTGTGCGCATGTCCGTTATCGCTAGTGCGCGATCAAGGAATACACTAATTAATAAAAGTTTTTTCCATACGTGTGCGGTCTTGTTTCATTCTTCGATTGTCGTTTTTACATGCATGTCGCCGTTTATCGGTATAGTGGCATCGTCTAGAAACTGTTGATCTGCTTTTTAACTTAGGCGAATAAGACTCATGTATGAAAACACAATATATACTTGTTGGCTTTCAAAGGTTTTATTGGGAAAAGAATGGTCATTCATTAGGGGAGAGATTAATATGCATTCTTTCGAAAAAATAAGCTAAAATTAATTCCTTCTTACTTTTTTTTAGCCTTTTCTTTTTACTTAGCCTTCAAAATGGTGGACGCACGATCAATCTCGAGGAAATATTCACTTAAATCCCTACATTGCCGGGCACAACTAGCCGCTTCTCCAAACCGGACTTTGTTCCGAACACGTGATGTAATTTCTATTTCATAACTCGACACTTACTTCTAGCACGTTTTGTCTAGGGAGTTAAGACTTGACTACTCTCGCCTCACTCACGCTAGCGTCATTAGTTCTATTTCCGTGTACGGGGAGGTTGTCGTAACATGTACTTAATGTAACCCTCGCCGAAATTAATACTACATGGTGAAACGATGAAATTGTTGCCATAAAAAATACCATACAATTCCATTTCTGTTTGATAAAAACCGATTTTATATCTCTTTTTTTTTGTTGCAGACCATCTATTAGTTAGTCAGTTAGATACAATTCTCAAGAGCGATAGGAGCCTTCTATCATGTCTAAAAGGGACACAATGCTTAACGGGCGAGATCGGAGATGCGCCGCATTACAATTCATGCTCTCTACCGAGCCAAGTTATGACAACAGGACCATTGCCAGCATTCTCAAAATGCATCACTGGATTGTCATGAATTACAGGGACGTACTCAGGTTGATGAATAAATGTCAGCTCTACATAGTCAAGTTACCTAACCTTATTTTTTTAATAAAAGTTTAAAATAAAGCTTTAGTCTTTTTTTTTAGGGCGATAACTTTATCCTCTCACCCTGTAGTTGACATAATCTCTACTTAATCGCATAAGATCCCAATATATAACACAATCATCAATCATGTATAGTAAGTTAAAATTCAGACTGACTAGAAACAATTTCGGGACAAACAAAGAAAGTCATTAATTTCGAAATTACCTAATTCTAGACAATTTGCATCATCAAGGCTTGAGAGTCAAGTCTGCCCTATTATTTAACACGTAGTTTAAAGAAGAAGAATACATGATTTCAGGCTTTCCAAGAATTTTAGTTAAAGTAATACAGTGTCCTGGACAGAACTCGAACTCAGTACCAGTATTGTATAGTTTCATCAGTAACCACTACACAACACCACTTACGTTAAAATGTGTTTAGTACTGCAAACAAAATCTTCGTTTAAACATACACAAATGTTATAACAGAGCGCGGATGCGCGTATGGCAACTGTATGCAAATTACCGAGCCGTGTGCGAGATGATGTCACAGCACAGAAAAAGATTATAAAAGGAACGTGTGCGCAGACTGAGTATCAAGTTAAAGACACGTGAGTAACGCCACAGCCGATACTAGAAGTCACGCGTGGCCGGAGAAAGTGAATTTGTTACAACCTAAAACAGCGAGTTGAATTTTTATCTTTTCTTATGTTCCTACAACGTGTTGGGTTCTACATATTAACGACTTCGCTACTATTTACTAGAACGATTCATCAACATTGATATTATTTTTTCAATGAAAATCGCTCCATACAAGGCATTAAGTCACTTGATGTAAAGAGCTAAAAATACCACTTGAAGGTAAAAAAAAAATAGACGACGATAAATGTTATATAGATAGATTCCAATTCATCAACCAGCAATCCTTTCACATTTGTCCAAAACATAACCCATGGAATGTGGGGACTAAAGAATAAAATAGGTTTGGTTTGGTTGTTTTGTTATTTAATCCCGAATCCAGTTATTTTAGCAAAACTATTCATGTTGCATTCAGTTATTTTGTAGGTTTTTATCTTCAAGCTTTTTGTATCTTCAATTGCTTGTTTGTAGTGTTTCGTTTGGTTGTTTATTAGTGGATTTTGTCGTCTGTTGCCTGCCCTACAGAACATGAATGAGTTTTGCAACGGGGGTTACAATATTAATGTTTAGTACATTTTAAGTTAGGAAACCAATCAAGTGGAGGGGGATAAAAAGAAAAAAGGGAAATGGAAAGAAGGAAAAGGGGGAATCGGTTGTTATTTTTGTTTTTGCAGAACATAATTAAGTTTTGCAAAAGGAAATAGAAAAACAAAAAGGAAACATGAGTTGGAACAATTACATTGAAGGCATTGCCAGGGCCGCCGCAAGAAAGGTAGGCTCTCTCTACCGTGCTAGAAAACTACTAACACCCGAAAGTATCCTGTACCTCTATAAGGCCACCATTCGCCCATGTATGGAGTATTGCTGCCACATCTGGGCTGGTGCATCTGCTACTAGTCTCTCGCTCCTTGACAAGGTTCAAAAGAGAGTCGCAAACCTGATAGGCCCTGAACTGGCATCTAAGCTTCAGCCTCTGTCCCATCGACGAAATGTTGCATCCCTCTGCCTTTTCTACAAGTATTTTAGTGGTGAATGCTCTGACGAACTGCAATCACTTGTGCCCCCACGACGCGAGCACCCTCGACAAACCCGACAGGCTACTAGATCCCACCCCCACACTGTAGAGGTCCCTAGATGTAAAAGATCTTTTTACTCCAATAGTTTCTTCCCCAGAACCGCAAGACTCTGGAATTCCATTCCAGGTCCCTGCTTCCCCAACAGTACTGACATGCAGAAGTTCAAGTGTAACGTGAACCGACACCTTGCTGCCCAAATCCGTACATAGTACCCCAGTAGTTGTTGCCCCTGATAGTAGCCCCCTACACCAAAGTGGCAATTTGCCTTGTTTGGGGTGAAAATGTAATAAAAAAAAAAAAAAAAAGCATCAATGTTAGGTGCATTTCATCTCAGGAAGCCAATATTTTCAGACAGCCCGATCTGGTAGCACCAGAAAGAATAAAATAAGGGAACCGAGAGTTACAATGCTGCTGAAAGGAAGCATTCTACTCTACATAAATACATGTTTTTAAACAATTTCACAAAATAAATGATACTCAATTAATAAAGGGAATGATAAGGCATTATGTGCTCACCGGGCAACAATCCAGTGTGTATTTGCACATAAGAAAGCGGATGTAGGGAAGAGAAGATGATATCTCTCACTAGATGTCGGAGTTCGTTTCAAATACCAGTATTTCTCTTCTTATGCCGCAACTGTTTCTAGTTGATCTTTTTACCACAGGGATTAATCAGAGCTGAAGGTATACAGGTAATTGCGCAACACATTCTTCGCTATAAATTCCCAAGAAGGTGTTTTAACACTAGTTATCTAGTGTCTAT
>NC_136488.1:127932973-127992973 GCF_053919585.1 Euprymna scolopes
GCGGTTAATGGTAGCCGAATGGATACGGTCTCCGCTAATCGAGCCAGAGATGTCTCGTGATGCGGGGTTCAAATCGTTCGACTGGTATAAATCATAAAACCCTGCACTCAAAATTTCCGAAAGGATGAAACACTAGTGTCTGTAGGTATTAAATTATTACAGTAAAAAAATGATTATATATATATATATATATATATATATATATATATATATATATAGCATGTCTAAAAAGCTACTGAAGTGTTTTGAACTTAAATAGATTCTTTATTTTTTATGATAACTTTCTATAATTTTAACACAATCCTACTAAGACACTAGCGACTATAAAATAGAGGCAAAATGTAAACAATATTATTTACGAAAAATAATATCTTTTAAATGTTGCCCATTTTCAGTTTCGCATATTTGTGCTCTTTTCAAAACATTATTCATGACAGATTGAAGAATCTCTGGATTGCGATTAAACTCCTTATTTCATTCTTGATGTTTTCCTACAATTCTTGCAGGGTCTGAAGTTTGTAAATATAGACGCTTTCTTTAATTCGAATTGCATTGTGACTTGGACTATTTATTACATGAAAATGCCGTTGATAGGGTCTTGTAGTCAAAACGATTGACTCTTGATTTTGTGTCAAACAATTTAACAACTTGCGTACGTTGTTCAATGCTATACTTAGTCATAATTTATTTCCAAAGTATTATCTGTAAAATATATGAAATAGATAAAAAAAAGATATGGTAAAATGACGACGATTTTCAACCCTTCAGTGACTTTTTGGACACCCTGTATCTACTTATATAGGTAAAGCATTGTCTAAGAGGCAAGATATTTTCTGGGGCTATAGAATTATCCAACATTTTTACAAACAATTTTAGCAACAGATAGGATGTAAGATGACCAGTTCTAGGAGCTTATAAAAACAGGACTACAAACATAGAACCTGTAAATATTTGATTGGGACTTTACAGTACACGAAGACATAACAATGGAAGCTAATTAGCCAGATATAGTAATTCATGAAAACAGGAAATCTATATAATTATAAAACTCAGATCAGCTTGCTTACTTGGGCGTTTAAACAGTCCATCCGATTTCTAACTTCCGGTTTCAAAAAACTCATCTGTTTACCTATTTCATGGCCGACCTGTTTTAAGACCGATATAAAAAGCCACTGCTGCTATTCAAAGCAGACACAAGATCAACAATATTTGATTTAACTTATTTTAACGTGTTTTCCTTACAAATAAATGTAATTTAACCCCGTTACGTTAAAAAGAAACTGATTTAAATATAAATATACAATATATAACAATAATAATATTTTAAATCATATTTACTGTTTTTAGTGACGCTCCTGTTGATTCTGACGATTTATTTTTTCAGGCCTTACTTAAAAAATATCTTCTCTTCAGGTAGGGGGAGGTAGAAACTTGGTTTTAGTAGAGCCTTTCTAATTTTAATTAGTGCTTGCAATAGTGCTCTGGAGGCTTCTTGAGTTTATTATTTTTTTTTTACTCATCACTTGAAAAAATGTTTTTACAAGACAATAAAAAACAATATAATCCTAAATCACTTTATATTTTGAAAATTTTTCATCTCACCCTTTAAAGGGTCAACGGATAGACTAGAAATGTTTTATAGTTCTGGAAGACTCTGCTGACTAAAAAATGGTTTCTAAAATTTTTTTTTAATATGAAAATGAAAATGTCTTGCAATAGAAATATCAAGAATGCGGCACATAAGAACATTGATAATTCCAGTCGTAGTTCGGACACTGTGTTTCATAAGGAAATGATTAAATAATCTCATTTAATATTTTAAAGAAATACAGTAATAATATTTTACACGTACATTCTATCTTTACATCACCAACTCTCTGATGCCCATCTGGCATCAATTGAAATGAACGGCTCTCGTGTTGGGGAGGCCTCATGTTTTGACAAGCTTCTGGGCTTGACCTTTACTCCCGATCTGAAATAAAATATCAAATCCATTGCCAAGGTCATTCGAAAAATGGTGGGACCTTTCTACCGCTACAGTAGATATCTCACTCCTGATGTAATTTTCTACCAATATAAAAGCCAGGTACGGCCAAAAAATGGAGTACTGTTACCACATCTGGGCAGGAGCTGCTAGAAGCAGCTTATCCTGCCTTGACAGAGTTCAAAATAGACTTCTTAGCTTAGTGGGGAATACCCTTTTTTATTCCCTGCAACCTCTTTCTCACAGAAGAGACATTGCGAGCCTGTCTCTGCTTTATCGTTATTTTCATGGCAAGTGCTCACTTGAGCTGCCCCCCTCATCGCCAAATTTTCACGAAAAACACTCATCAAGCCAAAACCACTATCAATAATTTCCCATTTATCTGTGCCTAAACCTAAATGTAGAGTCCATGAACAAAGTTTATTTCTTAGAACTGCAAGCCTGTGGAACTCTTTTCTGATTGTATGCTTTCCTGCTGACTACAACCTGATTGTTCAATGTAAACAAGTTCTTGATGAACCGTCCCTTTAAGCAATTCAATTTACAAAATTCCCACTACTTATGTTTACTACGCTATAATCACAATGACTGATGTATACACATTAAACCTTATCTCCAGGAGGCCTCCGGGTCCTAATAAGTGGTGATTCCTGTGTAAAAAAAAAAAAAGAATTTTCAGCGAAAAAGTCTCTAATCTGATACGAGAACACTAAGCTAATCGCTAATTAGAATAGAATTAAACAGCGAGCGAATAGCAGTAATAACTAAGCTACCCATGACCTATTAGGCCAGTATTTGTTACATATACATACCAGCAGGCCGCCCAGCATTGCTCGGTCGTAAAATACGCTTAAATATGATATTTTAATGAATGCAGATTTCGTATTTATTTTTATATTATGTTGAACCCAATATATAATAATGATTTATTAGTTTAAAAAAAAAAGGACTCGTGAGCCACTTTCGAGAATCGAAACCAAAACTTTTAGCTTACAATTTTCTTTTTTCTATGACGAAAATGCCTGATTATGAAGACATATTTGCTGCAACGCTAAAAATTAAAACATGGACAAGTAGCTATTACATTACAAAGCATACTCGTAATGCCGTCGTTCGACTTTCACCTGGTAAATTCCATTTATTAAAATTTACACGATTTTTCACCAATTTTCCCCGGCTAAAGCCCGAATACTCTATATATTAAGTTTCATGTCTGTAGACTTAAAACTGACAGAAAGGTTTTGGTAGGCAAAACTTTTGAATCAAATACATATACACATACTTAAATATATATAGAAAGAGGTTTGTGTTTACTAAAAGCTTTTTACGCAAATAGTACGCCAGTATAAATCATTTAGAATATCTGCATGAATATAATTACACGTAATAGTAAGCTAAAGATGACCATGTCATGAGAAAACAGAAAAAAAACTAATAGGGAATTAATTAAAATAGATGTTTAAAAGAATATGAAATCTGAAAGAAGATATATCTTTTGCAGATGAATTCAATCCCACGACCCATATATAACAAAGTTGTATTTTCTTTTTAAATAAATATAAAAAGGGGTTTTTAAATGTATGAAAATACTCCCCCCAAATTTATAGATTAAATATATTCCGCTTACCTCCTCCCATCTTTTTATCTTAATTCGCTATGACTTACCCTATCTAGTCTCTTTAATTTCTTGCTATTTTTTACTCTTCCAGGTCATTATAACCAAAAAATGCTTTTGGCAATTAAAATTCATTCTTTATTATGTCATCCATTTAAAAACAAACAAAAAAAAAACAAGCAAACAAAAGAACACACACCCACATACACGCACAGCCTATCCTACCTTGACCGAGTACAAAATAGACTTCGTGGCTTAGTGGGGGAATGCCTTTTCTCTTCCCTGCAACCTCTCTCCTACAGAAGAGAAGTTGCGAGCCTATCTTTGTTTTATCGTTATTTCCATGACAAGTGCTCGTCTGAACTCCAATCTCTGGTCCTCCCTCGCCAATCTTTCACGAGAAACACCCGTCTAGCTGAATCCACTGTCAAAAATTTTCCCCACTCTTTATCTGTGCCTAAATCAAAACGTAGATTCCATGAACAAAGCTTCTTTCTTAGAACTGCACACCTGTGGAACTCTGTTCCGTCTGCCTGCTTCCCACCTGACTACAACCTGGATGTCATCAAGTCCAACGTAAAAAAATTCCTAATGAACCGTCCCCTTAAGTAAACACTTCATTAAGTCTCCACACTAACGTACAGTACTTGCAATAACCCTTATCCCTGAGTGGCTTCGGGGCCTTGATAAGTGGTGAACACCGTGTAAAAAAAAATATTTACAGAAAAAATCAGTGCCATCAAACTTAAGATTGCGTACATTTACAAAAAATTACAGGCCAAATACACACGAAAACGAGCACAAGTACCTTTTTTTTTACATAGTGGTCACCACTTATCAAGGCCCGGAAGCCACTCGGGGATAAGTGTTATTGCGTGTACAGTAATCAATGGGGCAGTGTCATAATAATCGTTAGTATTGGAGATTTGATAAAGTGTCTTACTTAAGGGGGGGGGGGTTCATCAAGAATTTGTTTATGTTGGACTTGAAGACATCCAAATTGTAGCCAGGTGGGAAACATGCAAACGGAAGAGAGTTTCACAGGCGTGCACCTCTAAGAAAGAAGCTTTGTTCATGGAATCTACGTTTTGATGTAGGCGCAGACAAGTTAACATCGAGCGTAGGAAAGCATACGCAGTCCTAATTCTACATATGGCGATCACGCATAGTAAATTATTCAAGTCATTACTTGTTTTTTAAATAATAGTACATCATAGCAAATTTACGGCTTTATTTAATATGAGGATCCTGAACGATTACGTTCCAATATTCACACTACTTTCAATATTTTTTTTTTAAATATAAGAATATTAGTGATTTTTTTTCAAATAAATGTGTTCATATACTATCATGAATATTGTACCTTTTCTCAAATAAATGCGTTTATTTACATATTATATTGGTCCCCCGATTTATCGGAAAGGGACCCTTTTTTACATAGGCATAACCACTTACCAAGGTCCAGAGACCACTCGAGGATAAGGGTTAAAGTGTGTACAGTAATTAATTGGACAATATAGTAATCGATAGTAATGGAAATTCGGTAAACTTGTTAACTTAAGTGGAACACTTCATCAAAAACTTGTTTATGTTGGACTTGAAGACAACCATATTGTAGTCAGCTGGAAAGCAGGTAAATGAAAAACAGTTCCACAGGCGTGCAGTTCTAAGAAAGAAGCTTTGTTCATGGAATCTACATTTAGGTTGAGGCACAGATAAAGAGTGGGGGAATTATTATTGATAGTGTTTTCAATTAGACCAGTGTTTCTTGTGAAAGTTTGCCGATGGGGGACCATAGATTGGAGCTCAGCCGAGCACTTGCCATGAAAATAACGATAAAGCTAAGACAAACTCGCAACATCTCTTCTGTGAGAAAGAGGTTTCAGGGAAGAGAAAAGGTAATCTACGAGGCTACAAAGTTTATTTTGAACTCTATCAAGGCAGGACAAGTCCTTTCTGGCAGCTTCTGTACAGATGTGGCAACAATACTCCATCCTTGGACGTACCTGGCTCTTATATAGATAGAGAATTGCGATATCTACTGGATCGATAAAAGGATCCCACCATTTTTCCAGCGGTATTGACAACGGATTTGGTGTATGCGTTCCATTTCATATCAGGAGTAAAGATCAAGCCCAGAAGCTTGTCAAAACATGAGGCCTCCCCAAGACGAGAGCCATTCATTTCAATTGATGCCAGATGAGGGATCAGAGCGTTGATGACGCAAAGAAAAAAACTTGGTTTTAGATGCATTAAAAGTAACCAGCCCCTTCTTTCCCCATTGTACCACGTGCTCAAAATCAGAGGAGAGAAAATCGGAAAGAACTTGGTCGTTTACGGTCTTAGATGTGCTACCATAGATGGTTGTGCCATCAGCATAAATGTCTACGAATGATGTAAGGATGTGATTTGGAAGATCATAAATATAGATCAGGAAGAGAGTTGGGCCCAGGATGGACTCCCGAGGGACTCCAGCATTAATACTGTGAGCTTCTGATCTCTGCCCATCTACTACTACTCTTATGAATCGGAGAGAAATAATTTAATAAGTGAGAAGACATTTCCAGCCATACCATAGCTGGAGATCTGTGAAGTAAACCTTTATGCCATAACCTATCTAAGGCCGTTGATATATCAACTTAAATTCCTTCAGCCATAATCGAAACCGAAACCTAAACTTATGAAGAATTTTTGATAAAATTATTTATTAAAAAAAAAATAGATGATTTAAGTGCCATCAGCTCTAATCGAAACCGAAACCAAAACTTATGAAGAATTCTTGGTAAAATTATTTATGACAAGAAATAGAAGAACATAAGAAGTAAACGACCGGATGTAAGCATCACACACAAAAGAACACATACCCTATCGTATAAATATATACACCTAAAAAAATATACTGTCCTCTTCTTTCATTGAGCACTCTTAATAACCTCTTTAAATACATTAGTTATCACTACGGCTATGAGAACATCATATTCTTTTCATTGATTTGACTTTTTAGCCATAGTTAATCAACCGAGAACCACATCACTCTATATAAAAGCATATAAGATATCAACAGATACACACTCGAGAGTCAAAACGATGAAAAGAATATGCTGTTGTCCTCGCCCTAGTTATCATTCTTGAATACCTTTAACCCAGAATGTATAATATATTATACAAAAAACTTTGTGCGTGTGAGTTCCCACGACTGGATCGATTTTTATGAAAATTTTCACAAATGTACTTTATGTATCTGGCAGTGTTCTTAAATAGATTTTGTATCGAGATTATCTTCGATGAGTATCGATAACCAATAATCGAAAAAAATCCGATGAAAGAAGGAACACGCACTTTTTACTAAGTGAACGACTTATACAGCCTAACATCAATAGTGAATTTGAGAAGTTTCATTACCACACAAACAGGAAAACCTGGCATATAAAGTCAAACGTAGGTTTCTTTGACACGACAGGGGCGCGTTCGAAATGAATGTTTCTGGTAAAGCACAACTGAATCATAACACTTTTCTTTTGCATTTTAAACTTTAATTGAAGCCATTTTCACCGCACAAGCAGGCAGGCATGTCAATCATATAAAATCAACAGTAGGTTTTTAAACATGACACGGGGCGCGTTCCAAATGAATTTTTCTGTTTGGAGAACAATTGAACCATGATACTTGGCTTTTGCATTTTAAACTTTAATTCAAGCTATTACATAGGTTCTCTACAGTGCAATGTAGACTATAAAGCACTGGGATGGGTCCCCTAAGTAGAGTAGGCAATCGATTGATTGGATTGAAAAATGGGCGATTTCACTGGTTTCGATGACAATAAAAATATTGGCGAGTAAAAGATTCCGGGCAACGTAGTCTCCATTCTAGTATATATATATATATATATATATATATATATATATATATATATATATATATATATAAAAGGCAACATGTGTGTGTGTGTGTTTGTATGTCTGCCAAAAACTTTTGACATGAGATTGATATCGTTTTGAACCTGATCCCTCGGACGACAAATACCGAAAAATTGGCCCAAATCATTCATTCCTTCACCCTCAGCTGGGCAGTTTTTTAAAAGGAGGGTTTGTTTTTACGTCGACATTTTCGAAAGTCATCGTCTACGATGGATTGGTTACACTTAATTTCAACGCTCACAGCTTCCGGTTGCGCCATGGAGGCATCGGCTAAGACGTCACTTTTTTTTTTTTTAAACTTTTTTCTCCTTCGCCTTAAGGGTTCGAGCCTACATGCGTACTACCACTTTTTTTAAAAACATCTCTCTCCACCTGGGCTGCCTACTGTTGTTCTGATTCTCCTCCGCTACTACCACTTCTTTTTACACCCGCGGGGTTCCTTATTACACCACCTACACACACCTGAGCAACGCCGAGTACCACTGTTAGTATATATATAAATCGATAATAATTATGACGTGTGCCCCTAACAAACAATATCATAAATGTATAACAAAATTAACAGAATTTTATATGTATGTAATAATTGTATGAACATTTTTATTTATAGGTATATAAAATCCATTATTCATTACAAGCCTTCATTGAATCTCTTATGCCACTCAAAAACTCTTGCTCAATTTATGCAACAGGGTCCAAAAACAGTCTTAAGGATTCCATACGTTTCTTACAATATTGTAATTTCGTCTGTGTATTGATGCACAAGCAACCAGCACAACACTGACATGCGCACTAGAAGCCTATTGATTTCCGCTAAGACGTTTTGGTGGCCAAACCAAATCAGTACCTCAACTGATACCAAACTAAATAATATAGAAGGATTAAGGAGGATGGAAAGACCGAGGAGGAAAATCACTAATTAGGCGTCCACTAGAAGAGCGCGGAGAGTACTGGAGACTTGGAAATGTTGTCATCAAACTTTGTTGGCAGAGAAATAAGACCATCTGATTGTACCGTGGAAGTGAACGCACTTGAGGGATTAAAGAAAT
This sequence comes from Euprymna scolopes, assembly GCF_053919585.1. Taxonomy (NCBI): domain Eukaryota; kingdom Metazoa; phylum Mollusca; class Cephalopoda; order Sepiida; family Sepiolidae; genus Euprymna; species Euprymna scolopes. The sequence continues at coordinate 127,941,539 of NC_136488.1, forward strand.
ACACTAACTAAAACAGACATTGATCAATACGCCATCTTGGATTCCATCGTTGTTATAGGTATCTGCCATTGGGATAAATTGATTATATAACGAGAGACACCTATTATTGAAAGTGATACATTGTTCAAGAAACACTCTGTTCGTGAAAATTTTAATTTTCGGTTCTCATTCTCACGTGTCTTTTGTAACATATTCCCGTAATAGCTCGTGTGCAAGCTACGAGGTGCCTTCAATAAATTTCCAGACTTTTTTCGTATGAGCACTTTTATTGTCCATCCATTCAGCGCGGCCGTAGCCGAGATTGAACTCACTACACGATTTTGTAGTGCAATTCATCTTGTCGGTAGCTGAATACTTGATGCTTCGACAGGGCTACCAAGGGTTTTTTTTTTATCGTGACGCCATCGGTAGACGGATTGCCTACCACGGCTTAAGGGAGTCCCATCTATCCTCGGCAGAAGGATAGACCGCGCCAGTTTCTCAGTTTATCTCGCGGTTTATTGATAGTACACACATGAAACGTTAGTTCATTGGGAGAGAAAGCATGTTTCCACTGGTAACATTATCTCTTGGTGTCAGGGTCAGAGCATTAGATCCAGAGCATCAAGAACTGCGGGATCCGAATTGATTAGCTCGACCATCTCCCTGCTGTCATAACAACATCTTCCTTTCTAATCTTCGCTGAGCACTCTCGAGACAAACTTCGCGCAAATCTTCCGTATCTTTAGTTCATCGAGAATAATTGCGTGTACAGTTTCCACACTAACATCAAACGGTGTACTTTTCGTCTCTATAGACTCACGGCAGTCCTTATCCATGAAATTCTTTATTTGACCAATCAATTCTGGTGTTCTGATTCGCTTATTCCACTTACACCTCATAATCCTTCACAGACTCCTCGCCTTTCTTGAATCTCTTATGCCACTCAAAAACTGATGCCCGATTAATGCAAGATGGCCCAAAAGCAGTCTGAAAATTCCATACGTTTCTGTAGCATTGTTTTCAAGTTTATAACATAGTTTTATTGCATATTCTTCTTCTAAAGTATCCTCACGTCCAGATTGCATTTTTGAAAGCTGTGACAATCAGGTTTTAGTAAGGTATATTCTAATTCCTGCTGTGGTTGTTCATTTGAACTTGAAATCATGAAAAATAGTCAGTCATCTCATATGATGTATAGGAAATAGCTTACTGAATTTCCAAGAGTCTACGACAATTTTAAACGCGTGTACAAAAAAAGTCTGGAAACTTATTGAAGGCACATCGTATGTCTTTATGAAATATCAATTTTCCGTTCCCATGTGTTTTTAGTAACAAGTTCCCGTAATAGCTCGTTCGCAAGCTAGCTTCGTGCTTACTTCAAAATTTCTTTTTTTTTAACATTACACGCCATCGTGTCGACCAATCGGAACGTCGTATTTATACCAAACTATTTTTTTTTTATTCCATTTTACGAAATAAACAAATTACAAAAGAGACAAGACAAGAAAGAAGGCATAAAACCAAAAAGACTTCGAAGGAAATAGATCGTGGAGGCGGAAGTCGGAGTGTATATATTTGGGTTTGGACATATTTGTCTCTTCTTCGTTAAGTAAGTCCAACTATTGCAAGAAGCTTTGCGTGTTTACCCAAAATGTCAGTCAGTCTTCTCTATTTTCATCTCGTGCAGAACAGGATTACGAATGACAATTTTTTTTACTCAAGGAATTTTGGCTCGTGCTAAAAGTCAGGCGTGCATTTTTCTTTTCACTTAACTGCCCCAAGAAAAACAAAAAGTGCTTAAAGAATGGAAAAAAAAGACAACACCCGCGTGCATACGAGACAACTTATCTCTCTGCCTATACATCTATTTATCTGGACTTATCTATCAATCTAAAGTTGCGTAGCTTCTTTCTCTCTTTCTTTCTCTCTCTCTCCCCTCTCTCTCTCTCACTCTCTCTCTTATTTCAGTTAATATTCGAAATAAAGAGCAATTCTGTTTATAATTGGCTCAAGAAAATATTTACCGTATATTTCGGCGTATAAAACGGTCTTTAAAGTTGAAAAATCATCTTTAAAAAACAATATTTCCTAAGATATCGGGTCTTGCAATCTCTAGCCAAGGCTAAACAAAGACGGTTTCATGATTTAGCAGTCGTCTTATACAACCGATATATGAGAAATCTATGAAAATTTGCTCCAATTTTGTACCTCGTTTTATCTGACGGTCGCCTTATACGCCGCAATACACGGTAGTTCAAGTCAAAAAGTGAAAAATAATTCTTTTAAAAATACCACTTAATAATAAAAGAAAATAACAGAGCAATATCCACACCAGTTAAATTTCAACCAGAAAAGAACGTAAAAATCAAAAGTGGAGATTCATAAACAATTACCTCATTAAGATGTTAAAATAATTCCACATCACACAAACATATATATATATATATATATATATATATATATATATGTATATATATATATATATATTCCCCGTTTTATCCGGGATCATCAACCTACTACCAGAAAATCTAAACTGATAGAATCGTCCATCGGCCAACACTTGGTCGATAAAAAGGAGTGCGGTCTTGTTTTCTCTCCAGAGTGTTTTTCTGTTTTGTACCGAGGACGCACAAAGTTCCACCTATCTGTCCTCGAAGCACTTGCCATCATTGCTAACCCCCCTACTTTGTGCAAGCAGAGAAACCTCCGGCTTCAGTTAGAATTATTTGGGTAGTCAGGTTTTTTTTTTTTTTTTTTCTTTCTTAACCTCTTCTCCGCTCGTATTCCATATCACTACCAAATATTCTAAAAAAAAAAAATAATAATTTTCGGACTTATGACCCTTGAAAATGTTTGTCTGAACGAAAAGCGCTTTGGGTATATTTTAACGATCGTTTTTTAATCGACTTATTTATTTTATTTAATTGTACATATAATTTGCCCCATTATATATATATTTTTTTCTTTTCCTCACCCCGGTTTCCATTTTTTAGTTGATTGAATTTACGATATGGTTCACTTTTTTATAATTATTCTAAAATTTTGCCAATCGAATAAAGTTATATATATATATATATTTAGATATTTATTTAAATATTTTCTACATGCATAAAATTAGGTTATCTGTAGACGTGACATGCTTCGAAGTTTCACTTCTCGTCAGTATAGCTAAACTTATTGAGACTCGAACTCACCATCGCTCGATAAATAGCCTGATGTTTTACCACCGAACCCTCTCTCTCTCTCTCTCTCTCTCTCTCTCTCTCTCTCTCATATATATATATATAATTTAGATATTTATTTAAATATTTTATACATGCATAAAATTAGGTTATCTGTAGACGTGACATGTTTCGAAGTTTCACTTCTCGTCAGTATAGCTAAACTTATGGAGACTTGAACTCATCTTCGCTCGATAAATAGCCTGATGTTTTAACACCGAACCCCTCTCTCTCATATATATATATATATATATATATATATATATATATATATATATATATATATAATCTACTTATCTGTATTATTATCTTTCTGTATATCTATAAAAGTGAACGTGTGTGTGTCTGTGTACATTTCCCTACGTAATAACTCTGTAAATTTTTAGGAAAATCGATGTGATCGGGTTTCGGCCAGAAATTTCGCTATTAAGGGGTCAAAGTTCAACGATTTTACCTTTGAAAACTCTACCCAAGTCCTCCGATAATTTTGGGATCTAAACACTTAAAATTTTAGATATAGGTTCCTTGGACATGAATCTAACGTAATAACTTAATTTGAGCCCAAAACAATAAATATATGTGGTCATAATAGGGGTAAAAGTTTTTAAAAAATTACCGTTTTTTTTTTTTTTTGCTCAGCATACACCTCCAAACACCGGGGCAACGCCGGGCACCCATTGATAGTATATCTATATATGTACTCGTATACATATATGAATATATAAACTTCGTTCACATCCTTTTTATCTATCTATCCTCCTTTTTTTTATATCTAGTGTATCCTTACGTTTAAGAAAATATCTGCACACATAACATGTGTTTTTCACGAAAATCGTGAAAAATAACAACTTTATAGTTAAATATGTGGAGATTTAGAAAAAATCGGAATCGGTAATTGTATATGAATCGGGAATTTAATACGGAATCGGTAATTGTATCGGAATCGGTAAAAATACTGGAATCGTCCCATCCCTAGTATATATATATATATATATATATATATATATATATATATATATATATATATATAACTACTTCATTTACTCACATAACATTAATATACGAAAGTATAGATTTATGCGTAAACTTTAAGTATTTACTTCAAAAGTGCTCAATACGTAGGTAGAGCTAGTTTATAATTTATAAAATATATATGGCGATTAAGCTACACTGATTATTCTGCGTTTCATCCACTATAGGATTCGTCAGGCTTATGCGCAGAATATTCAGTGTAGCTTAATCGCCATATATATTTTATAAATTACTAATTACTATATATATATATATATATATATATATATATATATATATATATATATATTTGTTTGAAAAATTTGCCCACCAAACTCCTCTGTCCGGTTTTGGTCTATAGACATGAACCTTAATATATAGGATATTCGAACCCATGCGAAACTTTATGTTTAGGCCGGAGAAAATCGGTGCAAAAGTGTGAAGATAAAAAAAATAGAATTTGCCAGGTTAAGGTCGAACGACGGCATTACGAATATTCATGCGTAACTTAATAGCTATTTTTTTCATGTTTTAATTTTTAGCGTCGCAGTAAACATATCTTCATTGCTCATGCGTTAACTTCAAAGGAAAAAGTAAATGGTGAGCTAATCGTTTTGATTTCGATTCTCGGTGGTATTTTACAACGGTTATTTCGGTTGAAACAAATTCTACTTCGCTATTTTTAACACTGAATTATTTTCAGTTTGGTTTCGTTGCAACTGACCGTAACGAGAAATCTTTCTCGACTAAGGCAGCATTAAAGATGTTCGCCTAAACGTGTATATGGTCATCAAAAAGTGATTAATATCCGGAGAATAGCTTCTTATTTCCATATCTCTTCTGCCGAAATATCTGGTGGGGTGGGGAGGTATCCACAAACATCTTCCTTTTTTGGGCGGCGATTACATTTTCATGTTTTTATCCCTTCTTTTATTTCTTATAATTGTTGTGGGGGAGGAACGATGGAGTTATCCAAACCGAACTTCATGTCCACCCGGGCAACGCTGGGTATGCCTGCTAGTATATATATATATATATATATATATATATATATGTATATATATATATGTGTGTGTATGTTGAGCAAAAAAAAAAAAGAAAAAACGGTCAATTTTTTAAAATTTGACCCCTATTATGACCCCTTAAAATTTATTGTTTTGGGCTCAAATCAAGTTATTAAATTAGATCCATGTCTACGGAACGTATATATAAAATCTGAAGTGCTTAGACACAAAATTGGCGGACGAGTTTGGTAGAGTTCTCAAAGGCCAAATCGTTGAATTCTGACCCCTTAACAGCCAAATTTCTGGCCGAAAACGGGTTACAAAATTTTTCCCAAAACTCAGTACCCCATATATATATATATATATATATATATATATATGTATATGTATATATAATATAATATATAATATAATATATATGTGTGTGTGTCTTTCTGTCTTTCGGTCTGTCTATGTGTTTAAAGATTAATATATTAAGAAATTTTTTGAGTTAAAATAAATTTAGTAGTACGTATTATGATTCGTCAGTGTTACTATACGTGCCCCATGTCCGGATCGAACCTACAACCATCCAGTTGATACCTGTCTATCATATAAATGTCGATTTTTCTAACCATTTATTCATATCTTTTCCCCTCCTGCTCTCTGTCTATCTCTCTCTCTCTCTCTCTTTATATATATATATATATATATATATATATATATATATATATATGAGAGAGAGAGAGAGATGTATCATGTGTGTGCACTTTTTCTGCGATTTCAAATTAAGTGTTCAATTGTTTCTACATGCTAACAATATATAATGAATATAATTTAATCAGAGATGAAGAGCAACGACGGTAGCTTAATAGTTAATAGCATTTTTCTGAGATAAAAAAAAAAACGTAAAGATGTTTTCTGGAATTAACTTAAAACAAATCTTAAAGCTGACGACGCAATTAAACGTTGAATCTATTTAATTGCTTTTTTCTTTTCAAAATTAAATAATGAATGAAGGTAATTTCATTTCGAAAAAACACAAAACTATTAACCGTTCGGGCGTTAAATCTACTAAAAGGAAACGTTTAACACGCGTTATCAAATAAAGCATCCTAGTAAGATTATACAATTATTAGGATGCGTAGGTAGTGGTATGGTTACTTGTGCAAGATGCCTACACAGAAATGAACAATTGTTGAGTTTTTTTCCCAACTAATTTGCATATATTAAATTAGAACTTGCTCCCATACTTACGAAACTATTTAAGCGCTGCCTTAAGGAGAAGTGCTTTCCGACCCCCTGGAAGACCTCATCAGTTTGCCCTGTATTTAAGAATTCAGGTGATAAGTCCTCTCCCTCTCAGTACAGACCAATAAGTCTCCTGTGTGTTATGAGTAAGTTGCTGGAATCCATATTAAATAGAGAAATAGTCAACCACCTCAGCAGGAATAACCTTCTTAGTGACACACAATATGGTTTCCGCTCTGCAAGATCTACCGCAGATGTGCTGACGGTTATATCCCACAGGATTAGTGAATCTCTTGACAAAGGCTTCCTTTCTAGGGCAATTGCTCTTGACATATCAAAGGCCTTCGACAAGGTATGGCATAAGGGTCTACTTCACAAGATTTCCAGCTACGGTATAACTGGAAATGTTTTCTCAATCATTAAATCATTTCTCTCCGATAGGCTTATAAGAGTAGTGGTAGATGGACAAAAATCGGAGGCCTGCAATATAAATGCTGGAGTCCCTCAGGGGTCAATCCTGGGCCCAACTCTCTTCCTGATCTACATAATGACCTCCATAAACACATACTTAAATCATTCGTTGACATCTATGCTGATCACACGACAATCTACGGCAACACATCAAAGGCTGTAAATGACAAAGTTCTCTCCGATTCTCTCTCCTCTGATCTCGAGCGCGTGGTTTAGTGGGGGAAGATGTGGCTTGTTACCTTTAATGCATCCAAAACCAAACTCCTATCCTTACATCATCAACGCTCTGATCCCCAGCTGGCATCAATTGTGATGGATGGCTCTCGTCTGTGTGAGGCCCCGTGTTTTGACAAGCTTCTGGGTTTGACCTTTACTCCTGATCTGAAATGGAACACGTACATCAAGTCTGTTGCCAAGGTCGCTGGAAAGATGGTGGGATCCTTCTACCGCTCCAGAAGATATCTCACTACTGATGCAATTCTCTATCTATATAAAAGCCAAGTACGTTCAAGGATGGAATACTGTTGCCATATCTGGGCAGGAGCTGCCAAAAACAGCCTATCATGCCTTGACAGAGTACAAAATAGACTTCGTGGTTTAGTGGGGGATGCCCTTTTTCTCTACCCCGCAACCTCTCTCCCACAGAAGAGACGTTGCGAGCCTATCCTTGTTTTATCGTTATTTTCATGGCAGGTGCTCGTCTGAACTCCAATCTCTGGTCCCCCCTCGCCAATCTTTCACGAAAAACACCCGTCTAGCTGAATCCACTGTGAAAAATTTCCCCCACTCTATATCTGTGCCTAAATCAAAACGCGGATTCCATGAACAAAGCTTCTTTCTTAGAACTGCACGCCTGTGGAACTCTGTTCCGTCTGCCTGCTTCCCTCCGGACTACAACTTGGATGTCTTCAAGTCCAATGTTAACAAATTCCTAATGAACCGCCCCTTAAGTAAACACTTCATCAAATCTCCATACTAACGTAATGTACTTGCAATAACCCTTATCCCTGAGTGGCTTCCGGGCCTTGATAAGTGGTGATCACTGTGTAAAAAAAATGTATATATCATTCAAACAGGGTAATGTTCGAATATATGATTAAGTGTCAGTTTTAGTCATTCAGACCAAATTTCAAACAATTATTACAGTTTATACATCACTTTCTCAGCTATATTGTGAAAAAAGGTTTTTCAATTTTTGTTCAGTAAAACAAAAGTTATGATGAATTTTCTGGTGTTCAAAATCATGAAAATATGTAAAGCCGTGAACTACGCACTTTATGACTTGTTTCCATAGCAACTGTCGCGAAAAGAGAAGTAATTCGTGAAACAGACAGAATGAAAGCATGAAAGGGAGATAATTGAGTGGATTTTATTGAAAGCAGACGAGTGCCGTACATTGTTATTACATATGTTTATGGGGGCAAAAAATAAGACTGAAATTAAACAAAGAACAAGTGAATTTATTGGAAACCTGGAAAACTCATGGATTACAATAGAAAAATGCGAGCATGAAACGTACTATGGTTAAGCTTAAATATGGTAAAGTAAAGGACTAGTTGGTAAAACTCGAAAAGAAAAGGACAAGATATTCTAGTAAAAACTATAATAAATTTATAACTTAAAATATTGCAGCATTAAGACTCTTTAATTAAATTTATAACATTATATAATCAATTCTTAATTAATATATATATATATATATATATATATATATATACGAGTTACGAAATTTTTCCCAAATCTCAGTACTCTATATATAAAATTTCGAGTCTGTAGACTGAAAATTGACAGAGTTATTGCCTAAGAAAAATGTACACACACACACACACACACACACACACACACAGACACGTTCACTTTTATATATATACTAGCATGGGTTCCCCTCATTGCCCCGGTGTTTGGAGGTGTATGCTGAGCAAAAAAAAAAAAAAAAAAAAAACGGTCAATTTTTTAAACTCTGACCCCTATTATTACCCCTTAACATTTATTTTTTTTGGCTCAAATCAAGTTATTAGGTAAGATCCATTTCCAAGGAACCTATATCTAAAATTTCAAGTGTTTAGACCCTAAATTGTCGGAGGAGTTTGGTAGCGTTCTCAAAGGTCAAATCGTTGAACTTTGACCCCCTAACAGCCAAATTTTGGGACGAAAACGGATTACAAAGGTTTTTCCAAATCTCAGTACCAAATTTCGAGTCTGTAGACTAAAAATTGACAGAGTTATTGCGTAGGGAAATGTACACAGACAGACACACAGACACGTTCACTTTTATAGATATATAGATAATATATATATATATACATATATATATATTAGCATCCAAATACAGTACTCATCAGTGAGGCTAGACTGGCACCTTTTCCTACTCACGTTTCTTTCTAACAAGGAATATCGCTACCTATACGTAAGTGGCTACTATTTGGGACCATGCCTAGAGAAGATTAAGATGTTGGCTTACGTTTAATTAAAACTTCTGCATATCAGTACAGTCAGGGAAGCAAGTAGCAGGAACGGAATTCCAAAGTTTAGTTGTTCGGATGGGGGGAGGAAGAAACTCTTAGAATAGAAAGCTTCCTGGCATTTAGGGACCTTAACAGTGAAGGGTAAGATTTTGTTGCTAAGCGGGCTTGTCGGAGATATGCACGTCGAGGGGGCCACAAGTGCAACGAGTTCATCAGAACACATTCCATCAAAATATATGAGAACAGGCACAGAGGTGCAACATTGAGGTGATGGGACAGGAGTTGGAGCTTAGTTGACAAAGTGGAACCTATTAGATTGAAAACTCTTTTTGGACTCTGTCCAAGAGTGAGAGGCTAGTGGTAGATGCATCAGCCCAGATATACTCCATGCATGGACGAATGGTGGCCTTGTGGAGGTACAGGATACTCTCAGGTGTAAGTAGTTTTCTAGAGGGTACCCACCTTCTTTGCAGCAGCCTTCGCAATGTCCTCAATGTATTTGTTCCCGTTCATATTGCCCGTGAAGTTTGAAAAAAGATTCTCATGTAGGATGTTATTTGTCAAGGATTTTTTAAATTATATTTTCACCCCAAACAAGGCACATTGCCACTTTGGTGTAGGGGGTTACTATCAGAGGAAGCAACTACTGGGGCACTATGTTGGGATTTGGGCAGCAAGATGTCGGTTCACGTTACACTTGAACTTCTGCATGTCAGTACAGTTAGGGAAGCAGGGACCTGGAATGGAATTCCAGAGTCTAGCCGTTCTGGGGAAGAAACTACTGGAGTAGAAAGATCTTTTACATCTAGGAATCTCTACTGTGGGGGGGGATTTAGATGCCTGTCGGGTTTGTCTAGGGCGCTCACGTCGTGGGGCCACAAGTGTCTGCAATTCGTCAGAGCATTCACCATTAAAATACTTGTAGAACAGGCAGAGGTATGCAACGTTTCGTCGATGGGACAGAGGCTGAAGCTTAGATGCCAGTTCATGGCCTATCAGATTGGCGACTCTCTTTTGAACCTTGTCTAGGAGCGAGAGACTAGCAGCAGATACACCAGCCCAAATGTGACAACAATACTCCATACATGGGTGAATGGTGGCCTTATAGAGGTACAGGATACTTTCAGGTGTCAGTAGTTTTCTAGCACGGTAGAGAGAGAGCCTACCTTTTTCGCAGCGGCCATGCTAATGTCTTCAATATAATTGTTCCAACTCATGTTTCCTGTGAACGTTAGACCAAGCAGTTTGAAAGATGTACTCTCAGACAGGAAGTTACTGGCCATTGCTATTGGTGGCAGAGAAGGTTTCTTGTAATTATTGAAGGAAACCAGTTTAGTCTTGGCAGCATTGAATGTGATCATCCATTTATGACCCCATTCCACTACAGATTGGGTCATCCTCTAGTGTTTTTGCCATTTCTTTAGTTATGTGTTCATTTGTTTTCCTGTCATGCCTGTTATAGAGCGCGGTGTCATCAGCATATATACCCATCTCAGAGGCAGTTTTGTCGGGGAGGTCATTAATAAATATTAGAAACAATAGAGGTCCTGAGGCACTCCCGCATTCATATCACACTGTTTAGATGTACGACCGTCGAGGACAACCTGGATTTTCCTCTTATCTAAGAAGGATTTAATTATGTTGGTATTTAATTTGTTCAGATTTCGTAAATATTATTATAGAGTCGTGATTTCAAAAGTAAAAAAAAAATTATTTGGGTGCAATCAGCAAGAATCGAAACTGAAAGCAAAACTTTAGCATTCAAAACTGGTGACGTTGCCACTATACCAACGTGACACGCATATGAACTGATTAAAAATAAATTAAGATGAATGTACATAATGTATAACGATTTTTTTTAATTTTGACCCTTTTAAAAACTATTTTAACTGGCCAAAGGCCTATAAAAGAAGGGGCCATAAAAAATCCGATCATTTGAGGCCCCTAGCGCCGCTCTGCAACTTTTAGTTCCGGTAGAGATAGAGTTTGAAAATATGGACAGACAGACAGACAAAAAGACAGACGGACAGACATATAGACAGGCAGACATATAACTATTTGTATATTAGATAATCTCTCTTTCTCTCTTTATATATATATATATATATATATATATATATATATATATATATATATATATATAGGAACAAACCGTATTATGATGAACACATAATACGATTTGTTCCTTTTTATTTCTCTATTTTGTCGGAATACTATTTCCATTATATATATATATATATATGAAAGAGAAAAAGTAATCAAAACAAACGGATGTAGTGTTTACCTGATATACGCACTGGTAAACTTCAAACTAATATAAATAACACTATTTATATATAGAGGAAATTTAATTCCAACCGAATAAAAAAAGCTCAATACGCAATAGAGAGTAGAGCTTATCATAAGAGAAAGAAAATTAAAACTGTAAATTGAACTTTACAATTAAAATTTATTGTTGGACTGAATACTCCAAAAAACAATTTACAAAGTCCTTATTCCGCGGAGTTTCAAAGGATGCTATTCTTGTTATTCTTCTCATCAAGGGACATAAAGAAATCAGCAAATTATATTTGTAGCATTGCTAGAATTTGCTAGTTAATGCATTAAGTGAAACCGCAATTTATTGTAGTTATAAATTGACAAATAAAAAAGTGATATATATATATATATATATATATATATATATATATATATATATATAAAACATTGGATTGCATTGTATTTGAAGGTGTGTTTAATTTACTGGGCGAGATGCACCTCAACTCTTCGTTAAGACATAGATCTAGGAAACCGAAAACTGAAACCTGAGGTCTACTGTCTGCTTTGACTTAATACAGCCATTCCACCGACAAAGATTAGCAGTTGTACCAAAAGTGTGGTTGGTGTTGTACAAAGCCTTCACCGCCATAATCAAATCATCTGTGCGGATTTCCGAACGATTTAGTTGTTACGATGCGACACACGTTGAAATCGACGGGAGAGCCCAGTATACATAGCATTTAATTATGAAGTGGAGGATACTTTTCTAACTGAGTTAATATCAATGTAAACTTATGTGTTATCTTCAAGGAACGTCTTTAGAAAATAAAATAAATAGAAGTTATTAACCAGGAATAATTTTATTAACACAATCATTTGAAAAAAAAAAAAACTTCATGACTAGAGCTGTGACAACAGATTATTCTTTTCATTCTTTTGACTCTCGGTTATATATCCGACGCAGTTAGACACACTTAATGAATCGAGAACTACATATAAAACATATAAGATATTAACGAATATATACTCAAGAGTAAAAACAATGACAAGAATATGCTGTTGTCACAGCCCTAGCCATGACACAATTTCTGTTCGCTGAATGGTGTCGTTTGTTGATTGTTCTTAGATATGAATTAGGAAACGGAAGTTAGTATAAAAGGATGTCTCTCTGTATAATCCGTTTGATATACCAGAAAAAAAGATATTATGTATTGATGATTGAATATCAATAACTCTTAAAAGCATCCAAAATTAGATGAAGGCAGGTGACATATTTCAGGTTCAGATAGACGCAGAATCTCCATTATTACAAGATATATATAACAATGTGTTCTATATAACGTACAACGTACTGATACACACACACCCACACACACACACACACGCACATGTACACACACACGCTCCTATATATATATATATATATATATATATATATATATATATATATATATATAGAGAGAGAGAGAGAGAGAGAGAGAGAGAGAGAGTCAGATCGAAGTCGAAATAGCTGAAGCGTTAGAAAAAAAAATGCCGATGTTTTGTCAGTTTCACCGAAATTGTCAACACGGAGATTACGTTCGACTTCAATGGCGCACGCGTCAAATTAGATTTTTTTTTCTTCGTTTTCTGCGGTCTGTTCATTCTTGTATAAACATGTATTACAAAAGTTACCGATCGGGTGAAGTCGAACGACGAATAATACAAATGGCGACCGGAAACAGAGTTCTCTGTTCCTCCCCCTCCTCTTTTTCCTATCGTTTATGTAGGAAATATTTACACATAATATATATATATATATATATATATATATATATATATATATATGTGTGTGTGTGTGTGCATTTATGCATAATATATATGTACGCATACAGACACACACACACACACACACACACACACACACACACATATATATATATATATATATATATATAGTCTTTTGTAATCAGACCTTTACATAGGCTTTTCCCTCCCATTGTGCATAACCCAATTCTAAAAAAAGGTTTAACACATATCGTTACTCCGCATGCAAATAAAACAAAATCGCCTTGTTTACCGTTTTCTATTTTTCTTTATAAAATTACTATTAAAATCTTACAAATGCATATATATATATATATATATATATATATATATATATATATATATATATATATATATATATATATATATATATGTGTGTGTGTGTGTGTGTGTCTGTGGTGTATATATTTATAAGTATATGTATATTTATATATATCAAATGTATATATATATTTATATAAATATATATATATATGAATATATTCATATATGTGCATATACATATGTATATATAGATATGCATATATTTACATGCATACATATATATATATATATATATACAGATATACATATACCTATATATGTGTGTGTGTATGTATGCATGTATATGGCGGCAAATAGTTTTAAATGAACAGAGTAAACAAAAAAATCTATTGAATTCCTTTGCTACATAGCACAAAGCATTACACGTTCTTAACTGGTCCAATACATGAAATGAAATAACACGCACTTGCTTACGTGCACCGATCTCTCACCTATATTCCCACATCTCTCTCTTTCTTTTCTTTCCCAGCTTTCTAGTTCGAATCTTCGTGCATCTAGTAACACTGACGAGATGCAAACACCGAGACTACTGTCTTCAACTATATGCGTAATAACACGTCAACGCAATCCTATATTCACACATACCTTGTCACTAGGGCTAGGACAACAGCATATTCTTTTCATTGTTTTGACTCTCGATTGTGTATCCGTTGATGCCTTATATGCTTTTATATAGAGTGATGTGGTTCTCGGTTTATTAACTAACTTTGTCGGATATATACTCGAGAGTCAAAACAACGAAAAGAATATTCTCTCATGACCCTATTTATCGCTATTTGTATAAATTATAGTATAGCCAGGTCACCGGGGATACAAGGCAATATATATATATATATATATATATATATATATATATATATATATATATATATATATACAATTTAAAAGCTTTCATCGGATGTCGCTATTATGTTAGACATAAACTTATTATATTTTCAATAACCAAATTACAATCTTTACCTGCGGAGTATTTGTACGTGATCTCTTCTTTCCCACTATTTTTTGACAGTCGTTTCTTTTCGACATAGCAGTTTCGTCTAGTGGTTGCATTAGAAATGAACTTCTTTTCATAAAAAGACACACTGAGCGTTTTCTTCAATTTTTATTTGGAGAGAATTGACCCAGGGTTAATATTTTTCTGAACTAATTATGTCCTTAATTTCCAACCTAATAAAATGAGTAACAAACATGGAGATAACCATCGAAGTAACACCCGCCTTGAATTAATTAATGTTCTACATTATTAACGTCGTCTCATTCGCGTGGCTTCCAGTGAGTGACATATTTGAGCACCTTTGTTTCTCCCAACTCGAAAAACATGATATCATTCGTTATACATCGTCAGTGTTTTGTCCGTGGCATTTCGTTTTGACCCTTCCTCTTAGTCATCCTTGAATTAATCTTGTAAACATTTCTGCTTTCCAGATGAAGGTTTTCATGAACTGAGTGTGAACCTTACCAAAATACACACAAATACAGTTAATCAATTTTGAGGTCAGATTCCTAATATGTAACACACTAATTAATTAAAGTAAACTTGTTCTTGGCTTGAATTATAGTGTAGTATCTCTTCTTCCCGAAATAATATCGTAGGTTCTGCGTTCCCGTTCGACGTTCATTAATGAAATATGAGATAAATTCCTACACAATTCTTTTAAATTGGCCAATATAACTAAATATATTCTGAAACTACTGTTGGATATAGAGCCGGGACGGCGCTGATTAAAAGCGGCCGTGTGCACACACGCACATTCTAGTAGGATTTTTTATCTACATACTTTCGTCCGATGAATATAACCGGAATTGTAATTATCACCAAAAACAAAAACAAAAAAATGTCTATATCCCAAGTCGGAAGTTTATGAATTACGCAAAGCAAAAAAAAAAAAAAAGAATGTAATATCTTAATATTTACATTGCAGAAATGTGGGTTAATGTCTACATAAGACAGAACTTAACAACTTAGCGAGAAAGAGAGAGAGAGAGAGAGAGAGAGAGAGAGAGAAGGAGAGAGACATGGGAGGCAGAAATAGAGAAGTGGAGACCGACACTTATCGTGCATGAAAGAAAAATATTAAATAAAATTTAAGAAGTGGTCCAAAGTTGTCTGCACAGAACCAAAGAAATATTTTCCCGTCTAAAACCAGACTAATTAGCTCAAAGTAAAATATATATATATATATATATATATATATATATATATATATATATATATATACATACATATATATATATATATATATATAATCACCTCAATTATGTATTAAATTTTTACAAACGTTTATTTAATACCTGTAGTGTTTCATACTTTTCAGGAATCATCAGTGCAGGAAGTCACGATTACCGCCTGTCGGGAGATTCGAACCCAGCCACGTAGCCATCTCTGACTCAATTAGGAATAGGATAACTCCTCAGCCAACGCTGGGAAAATGATGGGATCCTTCTTCCGCTCCAGAAGATATATCACTAATGATGCAATTCTCTATCTATATAAAAGCCAAGTACATCCAAGGATGGAGTACATCTGGGCTGGAGCTGCTAAAAACAGCCTATCCTGCCTTGGCAGAGTACAAAATAGACTTCGTGGCTTAGTGGGGGGTGCCCTTTTTTCTTCCCCGCAACCTCTCTCCCACAGAAAAGACGTTGCGAGCCTATCGTTGTTTTATCGTTATTTCTATGGCAAGTGCTCGTCTGAGATCCAATCTCTGGTCCCCCCTCGCCAATCTTTTTCGAAAAACACCCGTCTGAAACCACTGTCAATAATTTCCCCACTCTGTATCTGTGCCTAAATCAAAACGTAGATTCCATGAACAAAGTTTCTTTCTTAGAACTGCACCCCTGTAGAACTCTCTACCGCTTGCCTGTTTCCCTCCTAACTTCAACTTGGATGTCTTATAGTCCAACATAAACAAATTCCTGATGAACCGCCCCCTTAAGAAATGGCACTTAATCAAATCTCCGATACTAGCTATTACTACGATACTATTCCATTTATTACTGTACACACAATAACCCTTATCTCCGAGTGGCTTCTGACCTTGATTAGTGGTGACCTCCATGTGAAAAAAAAAAGTGAACGGCGACGAGAATATAGTTGAAATTAACATTTATATAAAGTATAAATGTCATTCAAGAAGGCCGAGATTGATCATGTAATTTTAACATCATGAGCTGTGCACGTGAGCTTAATTGGCCGTTCATTTCAACGTAAATGCTAAACAACGCCGTTCTTAGACCTGCCTTTATATTAACTTATACTATGGCTTCTCGAAAACTTTGAGAAGTCTCATTTTCTGTCATACTCGAATGCTTATATATCATAGCCATATTTATTTGAAAAAGGTGAATATCAAATGCAGCAGCAAGTCCTAGGAGCGTATATTGGAAATAAGTCATGCACCATCCACTATGATTATGCAATCCTTATCTAGAAAATCATAAGTAGCTAGGTTACTAGAAATCTATATAAAACCTGACACAGTGATATGGGACGAGAAGAAGAAGAAAAAGAAGAAGAAGAAGAAGAAAAAGAAAGAAAGAAACGACCTTAGTAGAAATTAGTGTTCCGAATGATGCCGGGTTACACAGAACTGAGCAGGAAAAGATGGCGGAATACCAATGTTTGGTATATGACGTGAAAAGAAACTGGAATATTGAGAAAATCTGCACCATTCCCGTAATTATAGGAACAACTGAACTCATGGAAAAAGAATTTCGAATACTACCTGGCAAATATACTCGATGAACCAAGTGCAAGATAGATTGAAACAGCACTTAAGCATCTTAATATATATATATATATATATCTCGTTTTTTTTGTTTTTTTTACACAGTGATCACCACTTATCAAGGCCCGGAAGCCACTCAGGGATTAGGGTTATTGCAAGTACATTACGTTAGTGTGGAGATTTGATGAAGTGTTTAATTAAGGGGGCGGTTCATTAGGAATTTGTTAACATTTGACTTGAAGACATCCAAGTTGTAGTCCGGAGGGAAGCAGGCAGACGGAACAGAGTTCCACAGGCGCGCAGTTCTAAGAAAGAAGCTTTGTTCATGGAATCCACGTTTTGACTTAGGCACAGATACAGAGTGGGGGAAATTTTTCACAGTGGATTCAGCTAGACGGGTGTTTTTCGTGAAAGACTGGCGAGAGGGGACCAGAGATTGGAGTTCAGACGAGCACCTGCCATGGAAATAACGATAAAACAAGGATAGGCTCGCAACTTCTCTTCTGTGGGAGAGAGGTTGCAGGGTAGAGAAATATCTACAGAATATCTGGGTTATCGTAATGAATATTTGACATACGGTAGGATGATCCAATCACAGCTTGATCAAACTGACTTGTCCCAGTGTGTGTGCGAAACGGTTTCTATCAAACTACTGTATCGACTGTTGGTCAAAAGATTGAAATTTGATATATAGGAGATTCTGACCTATGGAATACATTATATTTAGTTCTTAGCCGGGAAAAAATAGCTGCTAAGGGATCAACATTGAAAAAATGGAACTTGGCAGACGTGAGTCGACTAAACGTGGAAATTTTAAGCATGTGCAAATATACGTTTAACTACATTGATTTTTGAAGTTTTGGTATGCATACGGACTTCAGATACTAACGAATAACGCTGGCGAGTTACATGTTTTGGTTTCAATTCTAGTTGATGGTACCCAAGTCATATTTTTTAAGTTTTGAAATCACTACAATATATTGTATACAATCTATATGTTAATACGACAGCCTGTGTGAAATTTTCTGTGTCACGTTTACATCTAGGTCGTTTGATTGTAATGTATTTCCATTTTTTGTCATAAATAATTTTACGAATAATTCTTCATAAATTTATGTTTCAGTTTCGATTATAGCTGATGGCACTTGAGTCATCTATTTTATTTTCTAATTAATTTTATCAAGAATTCTTCATAAGTTTTGGTTTCGGTTTTGATTATAACTGATGACACTCCAGTAATCTAATTTTTATAAATACTTTTATCAAAAATTCTTCATAAGTTTTTGTTTCGTTTTGGATTATGGCTGAAGGAACTGAAGTTATATATATATATATATATATATATATATATATATATATATATATATATATATATATATATATATATATATATTTTCATAAGTTTTTATTTCAGTTTCGATTCAAGCTAATGCACCCAATTCATATTGATATATTTTTTATTTTTGAAATCGCAAGTGTATAATATATAAAAGTCGATATAGCATTAACTCTATAATAATATACATGAAATCTGCAAGAATTAAAATATCATATTTAAGCGTAATTTACGACTGGGCTTTGCCGGGCGTTTGTGCTAGCTTATATAAATACTTTTACAGTTAAAAAAAACAAAAACAAAAACAAAAAAAAAACTACAATAATATCAGAGCGTCTCCATTTACGTTGCACATCTACAGAATGCCAACATCAATATATTACATATGAACGAGTCCCCCGTAGAATTTCCACAGGTCCCGTTAGTATAATTATAAATACGAAATCTGCATAGATTAAAATGTTATATTTAAGTGTATTTTACGACCGAGCAACAACTAGTGGCCACTATTACATATAGTGGGTACAATATAATAATGAATAATGAATCGGCTGTTTTATAATAAATTTGCACGAATTAAGATAACATAGCTACGCGTATTTTACGGTCGAATAACACCGAGCATCTTGCTAGTACACATACACACACACACACACACACGCGCGCGCGCGCGTGTGTGTGTGTGTATACATATTTAATCAAACAATATAAAAAAAAACACTTTATCTAAAATCCTATCGTATTAAAAGGAGGATAAATATTATATAGCATTCATATTAGATAAACTAAAATGATGAAAAAAAAAAAATAGTTAAATTACTATTAGCTCACCAAAAGTTCGAGCAAGAATCTAAAAAGAACAACAAAAAAAATTTATTTCCTTATTCGACCGAGTTTCAAAATTAAGATTCTTTTTTCAAAGGAAATTAATAGCAACACAAAAAATAAACAATTTCAAAATTATGCAAACTAGCAATTTTTTTCATGCATTTTTGTCATTTATTTCCCGATTTATTGATGAATGCAGCTTTTAATTTTTTTTTTTTTACTTTTCATCATTGGAAGTTGTACAATAATATATATATATATATATATATATATATATATATATATATATATATATATATATATATATAGCCATCTTCCACATACAGTACTGTTTCGCTGTTTCACAGCTCATCAGTGAGGCTAGACAAGCAACTACCTCAAGCCAGGATCGAAACCAGATCGCTCAAACGACAGTCGGAGCTTCTAACCGTTGCGCTATACGACTGCTACTATGCGAGCAGTGAATTAACAATGTTATTACATTATCCAAATACCTAAGCTCAATTTGTTTACACAAAGAGCACCGCTTCATCCGCTAAAAGTAATTTGTATATCATTTCCCAAATGCTCAACCTAAGAAAAACCTTATTCCATGGAGTTTCGAAGAATGCAGTTATCTCATCAGAGGGAATAAGTTTTCAAACTTAAGCATGGCAGATGAGCAAAAATATTGTTTCATATACATATATTTATGTTTAACAATATTAGATTTTAAGAAACTAGTTTACACTTAAATTTTCTCAGATAAACGCAAATTTCTTTTAAAGTTTAGCAAGCTGTCCGGCGTTTCCTTATATTTTAATGAAGGGATATTTCTTATTTGTTATAAACAGAAATATAATAGGCATAAACGTAACGTTAAGTTCCTTAAAAAATGCAAGTAAAATACAAAAAAGGAAAAGAAGAGAGACATGCGTATGCTAGTATTATGTTTTTACTAAAATGTTCACCGCTTGTAAGTAAAAAAAAAAAAAATACTCGAGCTGAGATCGAAACCAAAACTAAAAAGACAGTAATTGAAGAACAATAATAATTTGGCCAGCTTGATAGAATCTTTAAATATGTTTACAAACCTACTTATTATTAACATAAGGAATCTGTCACGTGAACAATTTACACATGCGCATTTATAAAACAGGATACAAACAGATAAAAATCCAATGACCCACCCGCGTACCAATTTTTCAATTTTTACCCCTTAGCAGCCCTTTTTTCGGATAAAACCGGTTAATAAGTTTTCAGATGTCTGACTACCCTATATACTGAATTTCAAGTCTGTTTATCAAGAATTTGTTGAGTATATAGGTTGAGAGTTATCCTCTCACAAACATTTTCCCTTTTATGAAGATATACATTTATGCGTGTAAGACCAACGAAAACGCTATTTCAAACATAATTCTGTCAGAGCAACGGAAACACTATTTAAAACTAAGTAAGACATACTAACAAAAATGCTATTTCTAATTTCACTGTCAAACGATTAAAAGTCTACCTTACACGTAAGTGTTCTTAGATAAACGAAAATACTATTTTAAGCTTTAGAGTAAATGACAGATTCCTTTTATTCGAAGAGATGCATTTATTCCCTCTGTCCATTTAGTGATGGCAGTTTTATTTCAAACATTAAAGGTGAAAGACCGACTGGATGTTTGACGGACAAAGCTTCTGGTATATCTTCGAGGACACCTCATCCATACAAAAAAAGTACAGTGGAAGTTGGTCACATCGAGATGATAAAGGTTGCATATGAGATTTGGTGTTCTTTATGTGGTTAAAGTGCTGGAATTTTCACTTTATCCGGAAATGACTCACCGGAACTAGTTTTTTTTCCTTTTCTTTCCCTGTACGCATGCGCATATGTTTACTCGCTAGTTCACGTGGATGAGTGCCCATGGGAGAAAATTTATAGGTAATTCTTTCGCTTCGCCTGTAGACACGAATATGAGTGATATTGTGAACTATCGTAAGAGAGAGAGAGAGAGAGAGAGAGAGAGAGAGAGAGAGAGAGGCAGACAGAGGAGAGACGAGTATTATGGCGAGATACAGAAGTAAATATGCTGGAAAAGAAACGGAACAAAAAAGAAAGTTCAATAGGAAGAGACGTATAGAATTCATGAGTGAGTTTGCATATGTGTATGTGTATGTGTGTGTGTGTGTGAATGTGTGTGTGTGTGTGTGCGCTTGCGTGTGTGAGAGAAAGCTAGAGAGGAGAGAAGTTAAATTCGATGAGCAACAACGGAAGAAGAGATTAAGAGAAAGAAGTATATATATATATATATATATATATATATATATATATATATATATATATATATATATAAGCGAATTTACAGAGGTAACAAAGAATGTGGGAATAGTGAGAGAAGAAAATAGAAAAAGAGAGATAGGTGAAGACAGATTAAATATAGAGCCAGAGAAGTGGAGGGAGAAAGAATAAGAGGCGAGAAAATGGGAAGAGAAAAGGAAAACAATTATTCATATGAATAAATATCTTGCATATATATATATATATATATATATATATATATATATATATATATATATATATATATATATGCATTTGAGCGAGAAAAAAGAAAGGGATCTAACGATGGAGGGACATGGAAATGCAGAGAGAGCGATAGATAGGTAAATGTTGTGGATGAGACTGAGAGATAGGTATATATATATATATATATATATATATATATATATATATATATATATATATATATATATAGAGAGAGAGAGAGAGAGAGAGAGAGAGATAAATATAGCGGACGATATTGAGAGCCAGAGAGAATTCTAAGGAGATAAATGTATATAGAGAGAGGGAGGATAAGGCGAGGAAAAAAAAGAGAAGATCAATTCAGTTATGCATATGAATGAATATATGTGTGTGTATGTGTATGTGTGTGTGTGTGTGTGTGTGTGTGTGTGTGTGTGTGTGTGTGTGTCCAGGAGCAAATATTTGAAGACATAAATTAATGTAGGCATTTTCCGTTGTTCAGAGGTTGGAAAGACTGTCTCACGGCTCAGTTCCCAAGAGGTAGCGACTTATTTCCTTAGTAAGAGTCTTGTTATTATATGTAGGGGCTAAATCAAATGATACCGTATTAACAGATATTCGGGGGTGGCGCTGTAACGTAAGCATTAGTAAATATCAGTTCCCATTGGAGTAGAGATTACTGAGAACCTAACGTAAGTCAAATATCGGCCATATAAATAAATGCAAGTATAGAATGACTAGGAAATTAAATTAGCTACACAATCATATAGACCATAACGATATATATAAACCATGCAATCACATATGCGCACTATATATATATATATATATATATATATATATATATATATATATATATATGTGTGTGTGTGTGTATATATATATCACGCATATTTATTTACTTGCATAGTGTGTACACAAAATAGTATATACGTGGATTTCCCAATATATTTTGAAAATACAAGGTGGAACGATATAATTGTCGCCCTAGTAAAGACGACATAATTCCATTTCCGTTTGAGGAAAATCGGTTGTTTTTTTTTTGTTACAGACTATCTACTAATTTTCCAGTTATGTACAAATTCAAAGAGCGATACGAGACTGTCTGAAAGTGACACAATGTTCAACGAGCGAGATCGGAGATGCGCCGCTGTAGAACATGCTTTCTACTGATCCAAGTTATGACAACAGAACCATTGCCAGCACCATCAAACTGCATGGCTAGATCGCCACGAATGACAGGGGCGTGCCCGGTGAGATGAAAACAAAGTTTCCGGCCACGGTTAAGGTCATTGGTGTTGTTTCAAGTGAGGGCCACATCATGCACGTCAACTCTTTAAAGTCGACTTAAAAGTCAACACCAAAGTGTAACTGGATGCGCTTAAGGGTGTGATGATCCCTTGGTGCAATTAGTTGGCCGTTGGTAAACCTTGGGTGTGACAGCAAGACTCTGCGCCAGCCCACAAGTCCAAAGAAACCCAGGCTTGGTTTCAGAATTAATGTTTCGACTTTTTACCCTTCCCTCACTCCCACCTCCTCCTCCACCGACCTTAATCTGCTGAACTACTTCGTTTGGTCATACGTCGAAAACATCACCAACATGACCTCCCACAACACCAAAGCCAATCTGATCGCCACCACACGCCAAGTATTCGCCGAGCTCCGCCGGCGCTTGTCAAAAAGACATGCTCCCAGTTTCGAACCCGCTGTGGTGATTTAGGTTGAAGGCGACTATATTGAATAGATGCAAGCCATCTTTAATCAAGTTACCTAAATTGATTTTTCAATAAATTTTTTTAAATAAAGCTGTAGTGTTGTTTTCTTTAGAGTGACACATTTTTTGTTCCACTCTGTAGATCTCTTCGTCTTGGGAGAAAAGAAAGAGTACACAGTTTACAAACGAGGCTTAAATTTTATCATGGTCGGCTCCCGGAAGTAGCAACCAGACATCATTTCCGCAAAGAACTGGTTCGCATATTGTTTAGTTAGTTTCCGGAGTAAAGTTGTGAATTTGATGTCTTAAGTATTGTTTTAAGTTATTTTTATTTATTTATTTATATTTATTAGCTATTGTTGAAACTTGCTCCGTTCACATTTGTTCAAAAGGATTGTTAATATTTATGCGTGTATGCGCGTCATCGCAGTGTATACACCGTCTAGAAGCGGTCAAAGGGAAGCAGTCGGTTTAAAGTTATTTCCTTTGTGTAGACAAGAATTGAGATGCGATTTTCCTTGTGTAGAGTAAAATGTGTATGCCACTCACACACACGCATACAAACGAACAGTACATGGGTGGTACTATGTTGTGCCACAGTTAGTTTTGTTTTGCGTAGTGAATAGGCCGCTGCGTAGAGATACAACGGTGGTTGGCCCGGCTGCATTTCATCTTGACTTATTCTCTTTTTTTTTTGGCGACCAGCATGGTGTAAGGACCTACGATTTTGTCTCTCCAAAAGGAGGACACCCTCTCTTTTCAAATGCAATAATTTAGTTAAGGTTAGTTAAGCCCTTTAAAAGCTTAATGGTTAGGAATTGTCTTTTTTTAATTGTAATATATTGTGGATATATTATAAAATAAAATAGTTAAGATTCTCTTATATATAATACAAACTGTGTCGCGTATTGTTTGATCTGCTTAAATATGAAGACGGGATCTGCCGCTGCCGCCTTCCCAGACAGAATCCAACAGAAAGAAGTCATCTTCGAGGAATGGCGAACTGCCTAGAGAAAAGCAACACCCAATTCTAGGTATGCACCTACTCCTTAAAAAAAGAATACCAAGTAATTATACACATAGTGTTATATGGGTCGGCCACTCAAGTGACCGACGCATAATGTTATACATGCACTAGTATATAGACATGCTCGCATGCCAATATGTGCGCATACACATACCTACATCACATACCTACATCACAATACATGTACAGACCTGTATGCCCACATTAATATGTAAATTTTATAATTAAACTATTTAATATACTTAAATTAGTAGTCTCGGGATATGATATTTATAATAATATTTTGTATAACAAAAGAAAAAGATTTCTGTGTGAACTCTCAGAATAGGTACGACACCTTGGCACAGGAAAACGTCAACAATGAAACGTCATACGCACCAACCACAAATATGTTCCCCACAGGAACAAAAGAACAGATAAATACGGCCTGCAGCCTAATATGTAAGAGAAGAAACCTCCCTACCAAACGAAACGTCACTACCAGAAACATCAGATTTCTACATTCTACCATCTCATAAAAACTACCAGAACAACCACATAACACAAATAAGATTGATCGTCTCAAGCGTAATAGGATCCTTCTATGAAATCTGCTTACTCTCTCCACTTATCGAGGACATGTGAGCAGCTCGGTCACATACAACCCCAACACCTACAACACAAAAAATATGCTTTTAAACACGATGTTGTCTCCTATACATATCCGTCCCCAGTCGTGGACCTCATTATGAACTGCATCTCCTAAAATGTTCTCTACTGCTTTGGCCCCACTTCTATCGACATACATCAACTGCTCTGTATAATTATCGACATACGCATTTCAAATACAAGCAACTAACCCACAAACCAATACCAGATTTACCTTTGGGATCCAGCGTCTCCGGGATATCAGCATTTACATATCTGAACTGGCTAGAACAGCGTTCCTTACGAAACTGTCATCCCAACATATTCTTCACGAGATATTTGAACGACATCTTTATCCTCTCATTATCTCACAAAGAAGCCAATCAAATCCTTATTACCGTTCGGAAACACTGACCCCCACATAAAATTCACCATCAAACACACCGACACAGCTGGATCGCTTTCACTTCTAGACTACACCCTTTAAACAGGGCACATACAGACAAGCTACTTTTGAAGAGAGCCTGCAAGGACATCTTCATAATATTCAAATCAGCTCTCCCCATCAAAGTTAAAATAGGATATGCTATGCACGAGGCGCTAACTGCACTAATAACACAATTAAGGCCACCTCCATTAAACGTTTCCAAGACACACTCGGGCAGAACTGATACCTTGCACACATCATGCATCAACACAAGACACTTAGGAGACAATAGCAACACACTCACCAATACTTATTTCGTAAAGCTACCACACATTAACGATAGAATAACATCCGCTATCTGCCACAATGAGCCCTGAAC
Source organism: Euprymna scolopes (assembly GCF_053919585.1). Taxonomy (NCBI): domain Eukaryota; kingdom Metazoa; phylum Mollusca; class Cephalopoda; order Sepiida; family Sepiolidae; genus Euprymna; species Euprymna scolopes. The sequence continues at coordinate 127,967,866 of NC_136488.1, forward strand.
TCTACCAAACTGCCATATCAATGTAATAATAATAATAATAATAATAATAATAATAATAATAATAATAATAATAGAATTATGCAATCGCACTTAGTGTACTAAACACAATGTGTAATATGCGATGAACTTTATATCGGCAGAACAATTAGGTCTTTGCACATATGCATAAAATAACACACACAGACAAACTACAAAATCCTCTTCGTACACACACACACACACACACACACACACACACACACACACACACACACACACACACACACACACACACACATATATATAGTCTTATTTGTAGTATTCCGAATTTTACTGGGTTAACATAATTCAGTAATCGTTCATATACCAATACATTTTAATCCAAAAACAGATGACTTAAACAGTAAATTACAAAATTTAATAATTGAGCATTCATATATTGTTTTCACACACACACACACACACACACACACACACACACACACACACACACACACACACACACACACAAAAAAACAAAAAAAACAAAACAAAATTTCAAAGAATGGGTTGATAGCAACGAATAGTGTATTTCATCGTTAGTTACAATTGTTTCAATACTATTCGGACAAATTTAAAAAAAATTGTGGTTTGAAAATTTTCACAGGAACAGCCTTTCTTCAGACTTATTGGATAAAAAAACACTTTAACAACAAAACATTATAGAAACCATTTCCCTTATAAGGAAAAAAAAAACAAGCGAAAATATTTTACCTATATCGCATGCTTGCGATAGGAAGTGATATACAAATTACCATTAGCGTATGAAGTGATGCTCTTTGTGTAAACAAATTGAGATTAGGTATTTGGATAATGTCAAAACATTGTTAATTCACTGCCTGCATAGCAGCAGTCGTAAAGCGTAACGATTAGAAGCTCCGACTGTCGTTTTGTCGATCTGGTTTCGATCCTGGCTTGAGGTAAATGCTTGCCTAGCCGCACTGACGAACTGGGAAACAGCGAGACAGTACAGTATGTGGATGACGTCTCTCTCTCTCTCTCTCTCTCTCTTTCTCTGATGATATGTATATACAATGCAATGAAAAAAAATGTAATGTACCCAATACGTTCGCGTTGCATTGTATATATATATATATATATATATATATATATATATATATAAATAAAAGAAAAATAAGATGTGCTTTTCACTCTAGTAGAGTGAAAAGCACATCTTATTTTTCTTTTATTAATATTATTTTTTTCCTTGTACACATTTTTGTGAATTATTCCATGGATTTCTGCCTTTGGATTATTATGGACCATCGTCTTCCACTTACGGGATTTCCTTGGATTTTACTTGTACAAATGGAAATTCTTTTAACTTTCTTGAAGTTTTACATTTGGATTTTACCGTCACTGGATTTTTTTATCTTCCACCAGACTATCCATTCATGTGTAATCACCTTTTTCTTTACCATATTCCCTCTGCTTAACTTATTTTGTTTCTAAGTAAGATCTTTGACTTACTTGTTGTTTCATCAAATACTTCTGCATGCAAAATCCGATCCCGCATTTTGCTAATTCCTACCCTCTGATGAGAAGGAGAGTATTTCTTCGACACTCCGCGGATTAAGGACTATCCATTTATCTAGTGTTTCCTTTTCAGATTAAATATGTTTTTAACTCATTTCAAAGTGTTTTTTTAACATATTCTATTAACTGTTTGCTCATATATATATATATATATATATATATATATATATATATATATATATATATATATATAAACAAACATAATTTTTTTATGTCCAACCATAAAGGGCTGAATTATGTTTGTAATAAATAAAATCACACAGTGATAATTCGATTATTCGTATAGATATTGATGCTTTCAAAAGGTGTAAGATATCTATGAAAATCGCTAAAAGTCTATGCTCACTCAGCAAACTAGTTTAATGGTACACGGAATATGAGTTAAGCAAACAAATAAAAATATAAAGAATTGATTCGCCCACTTGGAAACTGTAAAAGAAACGTTACGTTGTACAGAAAGCTCAAAAGAATTGATTAAAGTGTCCTACTTTTTTCATATGTCAATTTACTGAAATAAAGTAAAGTGTTCTTTACGTAATTATATGTTAGTTGCTATTACAGTCATCCATAAAATTGCAGTAATATTTTTGTATGTATTTTATATTTTTTGTGGTAAAAAATTCGGTATTTTTTAGCTTTTTTCATTATTTGCCTTAGTATATTTTTTTTTGTAAACTCCTATAAAATGTGTCGTTTTCGCTTTTTTTTTTAAAGAATATCATTTCGTCCAGAAATCTCATAGCGATGCCTAAAGGTGCGGAATAAATGGAATAAATTGGGGACAAATTCTATTTTCTTTCTTTCCGACGAATAGTAAATAGGCACTTGCGTTGAAATCTTGGCCGTCTTTCTCGACCATTTTTCTTCATAAATGAAACGTTTGCTTGTTTTGGGGAAGAGCTGTTTGAAAGCAATACACTGTATGCTTCACGTTAATTATACACTAACTTGTGGCTTTAACACGCGTCATTACCAGCAAAAAACGGAGATTATCGCCAGCGATTCATGTGACAACAAGTCTCCCTACTTCATTTAGTCACCATTGAAACTCATTTGCGTTCTCGCATCAGCCGTTTAGAATTCAGTTATCATTCCAATTGAATTTAAATGATAACACCCCTACACGGGATTCTTATTCATCTTCCGGGAAAATCAGGCACAAGGTCAGGAAAAATGCGATTCAAAATGCCAGCACTTTAGAAAAAGAACATTCTTGCTGAACAAACATTACCTCGACAAGCTCACCGGCATTCAGTGATTTGTAATAAATAGAGCTGTGACAACAGCATATTCTTTTCATTGTTTTGACTCGTTGAGTATATATCCGTTAATATCTTATGTGTTTTTATATAGACTGATGTGGTTCTCGGTTGGTTGACTCCGTGTTACTGTGTCGGATATAAACTCGAGAGTCAAAAAAATGAAAAGAATATTTTGTTGTCACTGCCCTCGTAATAAATTATCCCCTTTATCAGAAAATTTGTAATAAATTATCCCCTTCTCAAAGTGAGGAATGGTAAAGCCTGGGAAAGTGGGCCTCCTAGAAGTGCATAGAACCATATATAACGACCATCAAGGAACAGACCATTCCCCAAAATAGCACTGACTTCAGTTTGAGTTTGGTATGGACCAATCCCGAGATCCTACTAGTCGTTGTAACCATCTCAGCAAATGTCATATTGTAACAGAGTGAGAAGACGCTTATGGCAGCTCTATGCAAATGACTGAGTCGTATGGGAGATGATATCACGGCAAGGCAAAAGGCAAAAGGCAATAAATAAATAAATAAATAAATAAATAAAATAAAATTTTTTTTAAAATCGTGTGCGCAGATCGAGGAAGACGTTTAATTAAGAAAGTATTTGGAAATAAATGTCTAAAAATGCGTCTAATTTTTCCTTGTCGTTGTTCCTTGCGATGTAGTCTACAACGTGTTGGATCGACATGTTCACGTGACGCGTATGTAGTTTTTCTTTGTTTATATTATCTAATCTATTCCATGCGGGTATCTTTTATTTGAAGTGCTATTTAATTTCAACCAACCTGTGATTTATCAGTGCTACTTGTGGGTTGGTTGCTACACTCAATAATTTTCTTCCGACTTTGGCTGTTTTCGTAAGCGCCAGTGATTCAAAGTTTTTCTATGGAATGTTCCTGTGTGACGGTATTATGAATCTTGGGCGATGTCGACCGACCTTGCTGATGGAGTTTTACAAATTTTATCAGCGCTGACTTGAAAAAGACCAGCTTCTAAAAATCTGGGAATCGCTAGGTCAACTAAAGTGTTACTGACGACTTACTGAGAGATATTCCGGCAGTGAATTCATATACATTTTATAACTTACTATATATATATATATATATATATATATATATATATATATATATATATATATATATATATATATATATATATATATATATTTGAAAATAATTTCTGACGAGGACGCATCAGACCGTCTGAAACGTACGTAAACGATTTCAATGACTTAAAAACATTATTACAATGATCCAAACATAATTCTCAATGAAAAAACAAGACACGGAATAATAAAATAATGTTAAAAAATACACATTGTTGGTGACTACTCCCTTATTTAAATATACATCTTTCTTTCGTTGGAATTTATTAACCCATTTTATATATATATGTATATATATATATATATATATATATATATATATATACTATTCGAATATTAAAACGATTTATTATTAGGACTGCGACAACAGAATATTCTTTTGACTCTCAAGCATATATCCGATGCAGTTCGACACAGTCAATCAACCGAAAACGACATCAGTCTATATAAAAAACATAAAAGATATTAACGAATATATATTCAAGATTCAAAACAGTGAAAAGAATATGCTGTTGTCACAGCCCTATTAATTATTTTTTATAAGAAAGCAATTATCTATGTTAATCATTTTCTTTCTTTTTGCCTTTTCCCTGTTTTGAAAGTGATTTATTTTTTCACAGACCCATTCAAACCAAACCTTTCTAGCGACTAGGATTTTCAACCGAATAGTGGTATTTGGTGAGAGAAGAAACAACGACCAGCTACCAGACGACCGTGGCAGCTGTATGAAAATGACCGAGCCGTGTGCGAGATGACATCGTGGAAAGGCAAAAGGAAAAAGTTATAAAAACAGCGTGTGCGCAGACCGCGGAAGACGTTTTATTCGGAAACCCGGAAATAAATGGTGTTGTTTCAACAACAAAAAAAGTAAGTCGAGTTTTTTCTCGTCGTTGTTCCTTGCGATGGAGACTACAACATGTTGTCACTACATGTTAACGCGTGTGTAGATGTGTAACGTTACAATATTGGTGTGTTAGAAGCGGTAGTGCGACATTGAATTCCTCCCATACAGAAGAAATTGAACCGATTAACATTCGCTTAAGATTAGACCGTTAAGCAGAGATTTTCACGTGGCGAGGTTAACATTAAACGACGTGAGGTGTTTTTTTTTTTATAACAGATATTCCTTAAACATAACAGTCGGCTGTTATTTTTACTTCTTCCAGTTCGAAATTCTGCAAAAAGAATGTTCGACACTCGTCCACCTTTCACCTGTCGGACGTAGTCTAAACAACGGAGACATTGTTGTTACATAAGAAATTATATACGAGGTGTGAAGAGTAAGTCGTATGCGCCTAAAGCAATGGAAGTAGAAGGTATTTAAATTTGTTTACGCTTCAATGTCATACAAGGCGGTGTTAACTTTCTAAACCTGTACGATGTATTTAACATTGAATCTACTCTTGAAGATATTTTTATTTTGTTTTGTTTGAAAATATTTTTTCTAGAATATTTTTTTCCTGGGTACAAATCAATATGTTGCGGAAATTTTCTCTTAAAGAAATACGCTATTTAAACAAATTTTGCGCCAAATTGTATAAAAGGAAATAAAATTAATATGGAAACAGCTGTAAGGACTCGAATAACATGTTTATTCTTTATTTGGAATATTCATTGAAAAATAATTTAAATACCCCCCCCCCTCTCTCTCTCTCTCTCTGTACACACGTACACACACACACACACACACACACACAGACATATATATATATATATATATATATATATATATATATATATATAACTACTTCGTTTAATAACATAAATAGTATATAGTATAAATATACGATGGTATAATTTTATGCTTAAACTTGAAGTATTTACTTCAACAGTGCTCAATACAGAGGTAGAGCTGGGTAGTAATTTATAAAATACATATGGCAATTAAGCTACACAGAATATTTCGCGTTTCATTCTGTTGATTATTCGTCAGGCTTATGTATACGCCTTACGAATTCTCACGGGAATAAAATGCGGAATATTCATATATATATATATTTAAAAAGTATTTTTGTGGTACAAAATTTTATTAACGTTTTAAAAAGGATGAGTGCTTAATACATAAGCAGAGCTAGGTAGTAATTTATATATATATATATATATATATATATATATATATATATATATATATATATATATATGGTTCGGCTAAGTGTCCAGTTTATCTGACACTTCCTTATATTGGTTCTATCAGTAAAGGGTCTGTCTATAAAATTACCTCGGTTGCATCTCACTGTTTCTATGCGGTGCAGCCTCGTGTGGTGGTCGGCACTAAAACTGCCTTCCCAGCTTTTAAGAAATATACACTTCCCACACTACAAAAAAGTTTAGTTGTATATCAATTTAAATGTCAATGTGACGCTGACTATGCGGGTCGTACGTTTCAACGGCTGGGAGTTAGATTGGCACAGCATGTCTTTGCATGTTTTCGAAAGTCCAGCGGGTCTAGAATAAACACATTGTTTAACACATCCGGGCGTTCACAGAAAACTTCCGGGCATTTACGGAACACATCCGGGCGCTCACCTATTCATGAGTCATCAATTGGTGCGCACTTGTATGACAATAAAGCATGTGGTGAAGCGTATTCGGATGGCTGTTTTCGCATTGTACACAAGGCCCGTTCCAAACAACATCTCAATATTTTGGGGGCCGTAACTGTACTAATGCGCAACCCATTGCTCTGTAGGGAAAAGGAGCTGTCGCAGAAATTAGACCTTTTAAAGAGCTCTGATTTACCAGAAAAATGCCTACATTGCATCATTATTTCTTGTTTCTGCACTTATTTGCAGGCAAATTATTATGTTTTTAAATTTTGTCCCAGGTTCTGAAATATGGACGATATAACAAGGATTATTCATTCATTTAATTCATCCCGTGTAGTTTTGTAATTTTTTTTTTGTTTCACCCCTCCCTTCGCCTCTATTTTTCAATTATGTGTAAATTGTTTATTTTAATCGCTGCCAACGTAATTTCTTGACAAGGGTCAGACGAAAAGTACCTCGAGGTTCTTTTTTTTTTTAATTTATTTTAGTCGAATAGTCTTTTGACTATTTTTAGTGTCTATTTTTTCTCCTTGCATCGATCTTCACCCAAATTCTAATGGCTCCACTTACCCTTTTTAAAACGTTAATATATATATATATATATATATATATATATATATATATATATATATATATATATATATATATATATATATATATATATATATACGGGATAATCACGTCTGACACGCCGGTTACCTTCAGATCACTGAAGTTAAGCAACGATGAGCCTGGATAGTATCAGATGGGTAACGATTTGGGACTTCTAGAAGCTGTATGAGCTCTCTCTTTATCTCGGCATTGTTTACAGTCGTCCTGGACTGTACCTTGCCACTGGACTTAAACAGTGCCGATTCAGGAGAAATGTTGTTGAGGATTGCGCAACCCTTGGCACATAATTACACGTGCAGCTGCCCCTACAGGGGTTATTCTTTATCTTTCGAGACTTAACGGAGGCATCTGATATATATATATATATATATATATATATATATATATATATATATATATATATATATGCCCTTCCTATTCACGTTCTCACTCTGTAATGTTTGGAAATCTTTTTTGTTTTTGGAGAAGTAGATAATTGAGTGAGGACGTGTAAATACTATACTATATTATAACCTATTATTTTTCTCTTTTCTTAATCACCTCATCTAAAAACCACAATTTTATCGGTTAACTTGATATTACGCATCCACCAAGGATCTCGAATGAGTTTTAAGCTAAAACATATATGAACATATTCCGCCTAATGTTGGTATAAAAAGAGGACTTTATGCTATAACACACACACACACACACACACACACACACACACACACACACACACACACACACACACACGCGCGCGCATATGCTAACTCAACATTTTATCTAAGGATCTTTGGGACTATTTACGTTCGATTGAAGAGGCCTTCTCTCTGTAAGCAGAGGGAATGCCTCTTAGGTTTGAGTGTAATTAATCTCTTCACCCACTTTTGTTTACAATGAACAGAACACATCGTAACTTTATTTTATTAATGTTCATATTTTCAATGTTTCTGTTTCAAATCCCTCGATACAGCTTTGAGAAAGAGAGAGAGCGAAACCGGTTAGCTGATTGCCGCCTTTATTTTCCTTACTCTTCTTAACCCGTTTTTTTTTTAAAGTCTTCCTTCCATGATTGCTGTAAATGCGAGGTTCGCTTTTTATTCGTATACAAAAAGACAAGCAACTTGAGCGCTATAAAAGTGGTGGAAATAGACATTTGTTGAGGTCATTTACAGGCGCCGCTCCCGTGGGTCGATGGGAATAACTGTCGACTATCAAGGCGATGGTTCTAGATTCAATTCTTAGCTAGGGAAAGGTGCTAGTGTAACCACACTGATGATGTTTGATACAACGAAGCAGTACTGTAGATGGAGTGCTCTCTCTCTCTCTCTCTCTCTCTCTCTCTCTCTCTATATATATATATATATATATATATATCTACAGGGATTACAACAACAGTCTAAAGAGCAGAGTATGTATATGTAACTTCATTAATAGAATTAAAATAAAATAAAAGTAAACAGAGTACGTTGTAATGTAGATATATAGTAAGCTCTATAGGATATCTAGAGATATTTTAATATTGAATAAGATGATTATTAGTTTATAGTAAACCTAGCATTTTTTAAAGTAAGGCAGATGTATCTGGAAAATATTTAAAATATCCCTATGAATGCATTGACGATGATACGACTTTTAGAAGGCGAACCATTAAAAGGTATATATTTTTGTGAGAAATATTTAAAATATCCTCTCTTAACCTTACCTTTTAACCCGATTTTATATTTTCCGGATACATCTGCTTTACTTAAAAAATGCTAGGTTTATTTTTGGTGTCTTAAAAAAACACCCCACCCAATATTTTTGCTGACGAGGAGACTTTGTTTAAAAAATCTATATGATAAAATTATTATCCAAGACTTATTGTCTATCTCAATAAAAACATCGTTTCCGAAACGATCGTACAAGTTATTGATTTTGTTTGTTCTTCCTTGTGAAACCGATTTTTAATTTTTAATTTTAATTATAAATTATCAATCATCTTACTCTCTCTCTCTCTCTCTCTCTCTCTCTCTCTCTCTTATATATATACATAAATACAGGGTGTCGAAAACGTCACTGAAGCGTTTTCTTTAAATTTTTCTCTTTATTTTTGAGTGACTTTTTGGACACCCATATATATACGAGCGACTTTCCAAAAAATAATTTCTGCTATTTTTATTCCGCTCATATCGCTCAAATAGGAATGTTTACTGCATTGTTACGATGTGTGAACTTATGCATTTATGACTTGAAAGTTTCATCTCTCTATTGCAGACATTGACGGTCTGATACTATAAAAAAGAAACCCCTGTCATGGACGTGCGTTAGAAGCAGAGGTGCGACATTGAATTCCTCCATGCAGAACAAACTGAACCGAACAACATTTATCGGTGCCCATTAACGATTACAAAGTCGATGCAGTTGATATCAGCCAAGTCAGGAGATGGTTTCGTCGATTTCAGAGTGGCGATAAATATGTGAGTGACAAAGTGCGCTCCTGACATTTACGATCACGGCATCGTTCATCGCTGACAAAAGTATATTGAGAATTCTAGTAACTATATAGAAAATATTAATTCTGGAGGGCAAATGTTCGTTCGTTTCAAATGGTACGTAGTTTTCGTTTTGCAGTTATAAATAGCAGGCCTCACGTTTGGAACAACACACGCATGCAAGAGGCTCGAGTACTGATATGTCCAATTAATGAATCCAGATGAAGGCGAAAATCAAGTCTTGAACTTCCGGTTTGTTGGCTGCCATGGCTTTTGTGTGCTACGTCGTTGTTTGGCTGTAGAAATAATTATATAATCTCTCACATTCTGAAAATTCTATTACTAATTGCTCGCCAGGTTAGCATGTTGGATAGCATCGTCCTAGCGAGTATAAAATTCCTACTTGTGAGACATCGGCTTGGATTATAGCTTGGTTGGATGACCACATCCCTTGTTCAAGACGAACTAAATCCATTCCATAGTCGGATTTCGCCGCGGTTTGCTTAATCTGTGTTTGTTAATAGACTTTCTTGTGTGTGGCACGTTTGCTCAGGTGGCAGAGTACTCGACTCGCATGCAAGAGACTCGGGTTTCCAATCCTGAGTTCGGATATTTCTTGCTGATGAGCCAAAATGAGGGTGAAACTCGAATCTTAGATTTCCGGTTTGTTGGCTCTTGTGTGCTGCGACATTGTTTGGCTGTGGAAATAATTATATATGCATACATACATACATACACACACATACACACACACACACACACACACACACACACACACACACACATATATATATATATATATGTGTTAAATGTGAATTCGTCAGATTAACATTGTATACATGTATTATTAATACATGTTTATCTGCTTACGTGCATATGGCTTCAAACTTATAATGTTAAGCTTCTGTTAAGACGCTAAAGTCAATAAAGCCCAGGGTGTTTTAATGACACAGCGTAAGTAAACATCATCCTCTTAGTGAAGGTGACAACATCCACGATGGCGTGAATGGGGCTAGAAGTGGGTGGCGAACGCAGTATCGTAAAATGGTGACGACGTTGCCTTACTGCCTTGATGATTTGTGTATAGTCGCGATCTCGTAATACTATGTGCTATCTTTCTTTACATCTGTATTGTGCTCAAGAACCACACCCGTTCTCACGCCTAGAACTATTGACATTGTACTGTGCAGTGGTTCTCAGCACTTTCCATGTTATGGACTTCTATCTGTCTTTTAAGTCAATGGATCAAAATTTTACATTATAACTAGAAGATTGCATAGCGTTGCCCGGTTATAAGATACGCTTAAATATGAGCTTGAATCATGCATGTTATGTATTTATTATTATAGCGTCAATTCTCTATCGATTATTATATTGAAACTACTATATTATAGTGAGATCAAAACTATATATATGTACTATATATATATAGTACTAGCAAAAGTACTATATATATGGTACTAGCAAAAGTACCCGTCGTTGACTGGGTTCAAAAACAGCCTACAGAAAATGGACTTTGATTAATGAAAGTATGATAGGTTATGAAAAGGAAGGGTTGTAAAGAGATAGCTTCGAATTTGGGGTGTCAAAACCAAAGCAAAATATGATGAAAGTAAAAATAAAATAGATAAACCCCATAATTTATTATACCATACCTGTTCACACGGAAACAATTATCACAATATTCTGTGGATCTATATTTAAAAAACCTTGTTAAACTTTGTGACATATTTCCATTCTATGGAGGTCAGACGCGAACGAACACCCCATAATTTTATTATACCATATTTCTTCAAACTGAAGCATAATTATCAGAGTATACTTACGCAGATAGATATGAAAAGTCTTTATTAAAGTTTGTGCCTATTTCCATTCTATGGAAGCCAGGCGTGAACGCAGACCCCACAATTTTATTATACCATCCCTATTTAAGTTAAAACATACCTATCAAAGTATTATTATGTACATCTATATAAAAAACACTTGTAAATGTTTTTTTTTTAATTTTTAATTTTTTTATTTCCATACTTTGTGGACCAGGCGCGAACGCCAACCCCACAATTTTAATGAACCACCGTTCACATTTTGCATTAAATTAATACAGAAAGGTGACCCCCCACTTTATATCACAAAGTTACCAACATAAGTACAGCATGTAGCAAGAACAGATACTACACTTTATTTGCTCCCCCACCGAGCAAATTAGGCACAAGGCCGATTTTTAATTGTGAGGAGTGAACGGGGAAATGGGGACCAACTCCCCTGGGAGTAGGGGAGCTGGATAGTGACAGTTGGTATGAAGGGTTGCCCTAACATTGACCAAGGTCTTATATGTGGTGTTGGCATTTATTTGCTCCCCCCACTGAGCAAATTAAGCACAAGGCCGATTTTTAAGGTGAGGAGTGAAGGGGAAATGGGGACCAGCGCCTCGGGGGAGTAGGGAAGCTGTATAGTGACAATTGGTGTGAAGGGTTTCCCTTACATTGACCAAGGTCTTATATATGGGGTTGGTATTTATTTGCTCCCCCACCGAGCAAATTAGGCACAAGGCCGATTTTTAATGTGAGGGGTGAAGGGAAAATGGGGACCAGCTCCCCGGGGAGTAGGTCAGCTGGATAGTGACAATTGGTATGAAGGGTTTCCCCTACACTGACCAAGGTCTTATATGTGGAGTTGGTATTTATTTTCTTCCCTGCCGAGCAAATTAAGCACAAGGCCGATTTTTAATGTGAGGAGTGAAGGGGAAATGAGGACCAGCTCCCCGGTGTGTGTGCGTGTGTGTGTGTGTGTGTGTGTGTGTGTGTGTGTGTGTGTGTCTGGTCACGAATAGGCTCCTATATGGTTGACTATTTTAAAAAACTTAAATCAGAGTCCATTTTCTGTAGGCTGTTTTTGAACCAAGTCAAATTTGCTAGTTTATATATATATATATATATATATATATATATATATATATATATATATATATATACATATAATTCAAATACTAGTGTTTGAATACATGGTTAAGAAGCAGTTTAGTCATGAAGAACTGCTTTAAAGATTCACTGCTCACTTATTTTTTGACCAAATTTCAAACAAGTATTAACGTTTATAGATCACCTTCTCAGCTATATTGTGAAAATAAAAAAAAATCAATTTTCGTTCAGTAAAAGAAAAGTCATGATGAATTCTCTGGTGTTCAAAATCGTAAATACAACATATATGGGGAGGTGAGCAACGTATTTTGTGATTGATTTTCATAGCAACCACGTCGTTTCAGCGAGTACTGTTGCTACTAATTCACTAATGAAATCATGAAAGGGGGATAATTGGTGGATTTTATTGAAAGTAGACGAGTGCCGTACATTGTTATTACATACGTGTTTATGGGTAAAAAAACAAGACTGAAATTAAATAAAGAACAAGTGGATTTATTAGAAGCCTGAAAAAATCATGTATTTCAATAGAAAAATGCGAGCATGAAAAATAATATGGTTAAGCTTAAACATGAAAAAGTAAAGGACTAGTTGTTAAAACTGGAAAGAACGAGATATTCTAGTAAAAATATAATAAATTTATAACTGAAAATATTGCAACATTAAGAATTTTTTAAAATTCAATTAATAACATTATATGATCAATTCTGAATGCTGCAATATTTGAAGTTCTATTCTAATTTTTTACTTTTCCATGTTTAAGTTTAACCATATTACTTTTCATGCTCGCATTTTTCTATTGTAGTATGCATATATATATATATATATATATATATATATATACACATATATATATAGTGTTTGTACATATATGTTTGTGTATGTGTCTGTGTGTGACAGAAAGAAAGAGAGAGAGAAAGAGAGAGAGAGAGAGTGGGGGGAAGGAAATAGAAAGAGGAAGGAATTTATTAATGTGTTTATTCTCTTTGCTGTCATTATTCGGCAAGTATGTCAATAAACGGCCAAAACGCACAGCCCGAAACCCAATGCCATTGGTAACAAAACACCTGCGCATAACTGTCATCGTTGGTCACCCGTTGCTAAGCAACTTTCAAACGTCATGAATGTCCTATTAATAGCCATGCCATTTAACTTACAAGTCAACAGTTTTTTTTTCTGCAACGGAAAATGACGTGCAATTCAAATTCGCTTTTCTTCCATTTTGAGTTTGTCGATATCTTTAATATTTCAAATTGCTCTTTAAAATATTTTCTACATCATTTGTAGTTCCTTATGTTCTACGATTTCTTCATATATCCCTCTCTTTCTGTATATATATATATATATATATATATATATATATATACATACACATATTCCTCATGTTCTAGGATTGCTTAATCTCTCTCTCTCTCTTTCTCTCTCTCTCTGTCTCTATATATATATTGTTTCTGCACAAATAATTAACAAGAACACGAAAGTAAAGGTATAACAATAATATATTAGGCAGAAAAGTTATATACATATTTACATGTCTTCAGATATACTTCAGTTGGAGATATTCCGCCAGGTGCCGTGTTGCATGCCTTACTGGAGGCAACATAGGCGTCTTGCCTATTTGGCGGTTGTTGCAGAACTCCCCCGGTATTGGTGATTGATATCTTTATATATCTCAATCACCCACCTATGTTAATTAGTGAGCGTCTCCACAACAATATATATATATATATATATATATATATATATATATATATATATATATATATATATATATATATATATATATATAATGAATGAATGACAAAAGTCTATATTCAAAATTTCATGATGTTGACCATCTTATAATTTATTCCTTTAATTCAGTTGAGATTTACAATTCTTGACTGTATTAGTAAATGTCAGTAATTTAACATAATTATAGGTTTAGAATTAACTAATAATAAGAATTATAATTGAAGTAATAATAAACTTGGTTATAACGGTTAAGTGAACTTAATGGTTTCAAATTCAAATTAATAAATTTAATATAACCGTAAATTGTAAACAGTGTTTTTTTTAGTTTAATTTCGTATATTGATGTTACTTTCATAAGTCTGCATATATTAATTAGAATGAATAAATTGATTAATTATTGAATAGAATTTAAATATAATATTTTATATTAAATAGAATTAAATAGAATATTCTGACAGAATATTCCTAAATTAATAGAACTTGTTAGTACGATAGATGGATTTAGTTGACTAAAATTCAAAATGGCGTAATGGAAACATATTACGAGGTATTTACAGCTTCTCTTAAAATTTTCGTAATCATGTCAAAACGCACTTTTATTACCTTTTGATGGACTGATTGTTTCTATTTCTTCTGATGAGTTTAAGGCAAAATAGATCTACTAGTTGATATAATAATTAAGTGATTCATTTTGAGCTACGAAACAGATATTGTCAAGAATTGTAAATGTAAACATAATTAAAGGAATTAAATATAAAATTGTCAACATCACAAACTTTGGAATACTAACTTTCGTCCTTCATTAAATATATATATATATATATATATATATATATATATATATATATATACATGTATATATACATATATATATGTGTATGAATTATATGAATTCAATATATATATATATATATATATATATATATATATATATATATGTTAGTAGCTAGAGATCTCTTCAGGCAATACAGCGTATACGAAAGTAAAGTCCATTGCAAACTTTGCTTTTGTAGCTACAAGGAGCCAGCTGATAGAAACATGCTTTAATCTATGTAGCGACATATTACATCTTATGTAAAAAAAAACGGAAGAGTATAACCTGCTCTACTTCAGAATTGAGCACTCTTGTATTAACCTCGTTACACTTCATTGGTTACTTAACCTCTGGAAAACAATTACCTAACATTATATATATATATATATATATATATATATATATATATGTACTCTATTTATCTTATCCTCTTTATTTCTCTACCCCACCCGCTCTCTCTCTTTCTCTCACGCTGTCTGTCTCTTTCAATATATATATATATATATATATATATATATATATATATATATATATATATATATATATAGAGAGAGAGAGAGAGAGAGAGAATAAAAAGGAACAAACCGTATTATGTGTTCATCAACGTTTCGACTTTATTTCGAGACTTCCTCTGGATGAATGAGATTAAGAAACCAAAAAATATACCAGTATAAAATATTTGAAAATGTTTCACGTGCACAGTGTGACGCAGTTCTATTACAAAGAAACGGAAAATTTATGTTGGAACTTCAAAAAGGAGGGGGGCTGGCGCTGTTAAAGAGAAGGAAATTTTAGTGACGTCATATAGTCGTTAATTTAATTTAAAACTATAAACGCAAGTTTATATTCTATTGGGAAAAAGATATATCTGTTGAAATTCAAATATAAGTTTGTAACAGAAATGAAATGAGTGTTTTTTTATGTAATTTATTGATTGAGATTATGTGTTAATTATTACAGGGGGTGTTTGAATTGGTGTGAGAAAGTTAACCTGTGTCCACAGTTAAATAATGTTCTTTTAATAACAGTTTACTTATTAATGGCGCTATGTTATAGAAACCTCCACGTTGTTTAATAGTGCTTGAAATTGCGATAAGTCTCCGGCGCGGTTTATTTGAAATAAATTTAACTTGTTTAAAGTCAAAAGTGTGGTTATGTTGCAATGAATGAGAGAATAATGCACTTAGAGAATTGCTATTTTTATATCTCTTTTGTGTTCATTGAGCCTTTTTTCCAATTTACGCTGAGTTTCACCAACGTATTTATGATGGCAATTATGGCAAGGAATAGTATATATACCTCCATCGGAAACTGGTTTGTTATAGAGATGTTTCGTGGTTTTTAATATATGCCTTATGGTTAGTGATGTGGTTTGTACGATAGGAATTTTTAGTTTGTTTAGTGTGTTATAGATTATTGTATTATTGGTGTGTGTAGGTAAAAGAAGATGTCTGTTTATGAGAGAAAGGTCTGGTGTGTATGATTTTTTATTATTATTTATTCTGGAAAATATTTGTGTGGCTTTTCTCTTAGCATTCAATATGAAATATGTCGGATATTGCAAGGTTTTCAAAATGTTTGTAAGTATTTGAATTCTTCGTCCAGGTATTCAGGACTGCAAATTCTGAAAGCGCGTAATAAGAAACCAATTATCATCCCTGTTTTTATTTTATTGTTATGGTGTGAATAGAAATGTATGTAATCGTTTTTGTGTGTAGTTTTGCGGTGAACTTTGAAGGATAGTTTATTATTGGATTTTATTATAAGTATGTCAAGAAAAGGTAATGAGTTATTGTTTTCTGTTTCATAGGTAAACTTTATGGAAGGTTCGACTGAGTTTAATTTGTCTCTAATGATATTTATGCGCGTATTTTCAGGAAGAAAAATTAAGATGTCGTCAATGTATCTGAAATACTCTGTGTTTGGAGGTAATCTGAATTTGAAAGGACCAGATTCTAGGAATTCTAAGAAAAGGCAAGCTAATACTCCACTAAGAGGGTTACCCATAGGAAGACCAAAATTTTGTTTATAGAAATTGTTATTGAAATGAAAGTAAGTCATGTTAGTTATAAGTCTAATGATTTTTATAAGAGTGTCGGGAGGAAAAGGTAAGCTAATGTTAGATTTTTAAAAATGTTTAAGGAGTAAATTCAAGCATTTTTTAATGGGGACATTAGTGTTATAATGATGTTATATCTAAGCTTATTCAGTGTAGCTTAATCGCCATATATATTTTATAAATTATATATATATATATATATATATATATATATATATATATAATTTAGACTCGAAGCACAAGCTTCAAAAGAGTCCAAATTGAAAAAAAAAAATTGGACTTGGAAAACATAAGTTGAATTAAATTATTCTTTAACATTTAGGCATATATATATTACTAGTATTTCAGTCTGGCGTTGCCCGGGTGTTTGGGTGTGTATGTTGAGCAAAAAAAAAACAAAAACAAAGTGGTAGTAGGAAGTCAGGCTCGAACCCGTACCGCAAAGAAGGAAAAGAACAGGGTAAAACCTAACGTTTATGCTGTTACGACCACCGCCAAACCGGAAGCGATATTTTAAAAATTAAGGCTAGACAATCTAAAGGGGAGGATAACTTTCAAAAATATCGGCGAAAAAAGTGACCCCTCCCCTGTCGAAAAGTGTCTAGTTGAAGGGGAAGATATTATGTTTTTAGCCAAATTTTCGATATTTGTCATATGAAAGGTCGAACTTTAAAATAACACTGATCTTGGTAAAATCCGTCGCCTCTATTGAAAGTTTAAGGCAGATATGCACACAGACATACATACATACATTTATTTATTGGAAACTAAAAATTTTCGACTCAAACTGATAAAAAGCTTGCCCTATCTCTGAATACCCTTTATATAAAATTTCAAATATTTAGACCAGAAATTGTCTGAGTAATTTGGAACAGACCGCAGAGGTCAATTTTTAAAAAACTTTTACCCCTATTATGACCCCTTAAAATGTATTGTTTTGGGCTCAAATCAAGTTATTAAGTTAGATCAATGTCAAAGGAACCTATATCTAAAATTTCAAGTGCGGAGACCCAAAATTGTTGAAGAAGTTTGGTAGAGTTCTCAAAGGTCAAAACGTGTAGCTTTGACCCCTTAATCGTCAAATTTTTGGCCAAAAACTGATCAGTACCCTGTATATCAAATTTCGAGTCTGTAGACTAAAACTTGACAGAGTTATTGCGTAGGGAAATGTACACAGACACACAAACACACACAGACACACAGACACGTTCACTTTTATATATATACTAGCATTTCAGCCCGGTATTGCCTGAGTGTTTTGATGTGTATGTTGTGCAAAAAAACAAAAAACAAAGTGGTCGTAGGAAGGGAGGCTCGAAATGGTGGAGAAATCCTTCATGGGTGAGACAATTTTTATTTTTGTTCCTATCCAGAGTGCCCCCTTATTGGGGAGCTGGAATATCCTCCACAATATTATATGTTGAAATATTTAAATAATTATTTAAAGTTTTGTTTTCCTGTTCTTCTATGTTCATGTTTTTGCATGTTTTTCATCAAAACGTGTGGCGCATTTTCATCAGTTACATTGTTAGGAATCCTATACTCTGCTATAGTCTTCATTTTCATATCAGTGTAGACTACATGAATACGGAAATGAAGTTCACATAACTACTAAAAGACAACCATACTATAATGTGAACATTGGTTAAAAACTAAGAAAATATAGTAAACTGTTTTTTTTATTTTTCGAATTTGTTTTTATTTCTTTAATTAAATTTGATTCATACTATTATTTCATATTTGTTTTTATTGTATTTTCATTTCATTTTAATTTATTTTTATTATTATATTTCCCACACTAAATATTTTCTTTTAACATTTATTTTTGATACATATTCAAAATAATGATTTGGGCCTTTTTGCCTCAAATAGTACCTTAAAAAACGTTTTCGTGATTAAATAAACCAATGAAAACCTTTTGCGTATGCGCTTTTTAGGGAGTAATCATTAAATTAAAACCCGTTTAATATGGTTAGTTCTGCACAAAGCCTTTATATATATATATATATATATATATATATATATATATATATATATATATATATATATGTGTGTGTGTGTGTGTGTGTGTGTGTGTGCGTGTATATATATATATATCTATATATATACTTGCTTATTGTTATATAAACATGCTCACATCCCGCTGCTACAAACAGCCACTTGTTTCAATCAAACAACAGATATCATCAGGCAGCGACTTAACTATTCAAATGTTCAATGAATAAACTTATTTATTTATTTATTGAACATTTGAATAGTCAAGTCGCTGTCTGATGATATCTGTTGTTTGATTGAAACAAGTGGCTGTTTGTAGCAGCGGGATGTGAGCATGTTAATATAACAATAAACAAGTATTATCAGCTCTTTTTATTGAGCACTATCTAACAACCTCGTTGAATTCATTAGTCCATTACTTTTGAATAAAAAACCTCGAGTATATATATATATATATATATATATATATATATATATATATATATATATAACTTTTTAGCGGTAGAAAAACTATACAGCACTTGGAAAATAATATACGAAAAAATCTTGGGGCCCCGTTTAACAACAAACTCATCAGGAGTAAATCGTTGGTTATCAAAAGATGCAAAAAACAAAACGAATTAAATTGTCACGCAAGAGCAAATACACGAAGATATACGAGTAATAAAAAAAGCGAATAGGAATTCGTGTAATATATATATATATATATATATATATATATATATATATATATATATATATATATATACAATAATATGTACAATTGAGATAAAGGGACTTAGAGAACGATAAAAATATATCTCCATGCAAGTCTAATGATTCAACAATTGCGCAAAAAAAAAACAAAAACAAAAGAAATGACTGACTCCCAAATCCATAAATTATTTGGAGAGTTAGCCCGGTTCAATATCCTGAAACGGTCCTTTTTTATAAGCATTGGTACAAGTTGGATTTTCAATAAGATGTTAGCCAGTTGAAGATTCTAAGACAGAAGATGGGCGGAAACGACGTGGCTTGCCTAGTCTCTAATTTCTACCGGGATATGGAGGTTGATGCGTGTCTGCGAGTTTAAGGAAGTTCAGCCCACATAGCCAGTAGCGTACTGGCAATTGAATTCGTAAAAAAACATTGCTTTGTGTGATGTGGGACAAACCTCTTTCATCGCAATTGTATATATATATATATATATATATATATATATATATATATATATATATATTATTGTATATATATATATAATTAATCTCCTTATATATATACATATATATATATATTAATCTCCTCATATATATATATATATATTAATCTCCTTATATATATATATGTATATATAGTTTATACATATTCCCATTCGCTATTTTTTACTCGTATATCTATGAGTATTCGTTCTTGCGTGACAATTTAATTTGTTTTTTGCATCTTTTGATAACCAACGATTTACTCCTGATGAATTTGTTGGTGAAAGGGGCATCTAGGGGTTTCGTATATTATTTTCAAAACGATATATATATGTATGTATACATATATGTATATATATATGTATATGTACATATATATACATATATACATATATATATATATATATATATATATATATATATATATATATCAGTGCTTTTCAACCTTTTTGCTGGAGTGGAGCCCTATGGAAACGTTCCAACTAGTTTATGGAACCCCTATGCAATAATTTATTTGCCTTATGAAAAAAAAAGCATCATTAAAAAAAATATGACGTTGATAAGACAACATAAAAACAAACCTAATAGTGGAAAGAAGAATTAATTTTTCAAATGTAGCGAATTTAATTATGTAAAATATAGTATATTTAAACAAAACATTTTTGTATATATATGCATACATCATTAAAATAGATTTTCAAAATTGAAGTTTACAATTTAAAAAATGTTTTTGCAGAAACCCCTGGACTGCACTGCCGGTTCCGCGGAACCCTGTTTGAAAAGCACACACACACACACACACACACACACACACACACACACACACACACACACACACACACACACACACACACACACACACACATATATATATATATATATATACTTCAGAATAGTTTTTTTAACAATCAGTTGGTATGGAAACCTGTGAGTATAAGTTTTACAAAATATTACTGGCGGTAATATTATATAAGTTATGCCATCTATATAAGAATTGCTCGATATGCAAGATAGAGCAAATAAATTAAATTGTGATTCAATGAATTTCCAAAAACCCTTATTGAAATGAAGTGGTTGAGTTTCATATCAAAGATTTTTATTATTCTAAGCAAGACAAAGAATACTTTAGTATATTAATCTCCTTAACCTATAGGGTTTCGATGTCTACCATCTCATCAGAGGAGAGAAAATATTAGCAAGTATTTATAAAGGTATGTATCCTATTTGCTAAAGTCAGTGAGACATGGAAAGTCAAAGTCAACATAATTAAATTATCTTTAAATTATCAGAAGTCCTGTAGCAGGAGGGTTTGCAGAAAAGGATATGAAAATTGTATATATATATATATATATATATATATATATATATATATATATATATATATATATATATATATATATATATATATATACTTAGTTTAGTCATTTGCTATGACGTTACATTGAACCGCACTTTTTCTGATGCATAGTTTCTAATTGCATTTAATTCAAATAAATAGTAAATGCAAATTTTGCCTCCTTATCTGCTACCTTTTCTCCTGCTTAAAAAGCTTGCATATTTGTATATGCTGGAGACTTAAAAGGGAAATAACATACACATAACAATGAAATAATTAAGTAGAAAATATGTACAAAGTGTCCATTCGTCTCCTCTTCGTTTTTAATTTTTTTTTCATCATGTTTATCTCCCCTTTCTTAATCCTCTTTGTCTTCTTTTTTATTGTTGTTTCTGTTTTCCTTTTTTCTTCCTTTGTTATTAGTTTCTTGTTTCTTCGTTTTCTGTTTTCTTTTTTCCTTTTCTTTCTTTTCTTCTTATTGTTTGTCTAGTTCTTTGTTTTCTTTTTTCCTTTTCTTACTTTTCTTCTTATTGTTTGTCTAGTTCTTTGTTTTCTTTTTTCCTTTTCTTTTTTTCTTCTTATTGTTTGTCTAGTTCTTTGTTTTCTTTTTTCTTTCTTTTCTTCTTATTGTTTGTCTAGTTCTTTGTTTTCTTTTTTGCTTTTCTTTCTTTTCTTCTTATTGTTTGTCTAGTTCTTTGTTTTCTTTTTTCCTTTTCTTTCTTTTCTTCTTATTGTTTGTGTAGTTCTTTGTTTTCTTTTTTCTTTCTTTTCTTCTTATTGTTTGTCTAGTTCTTTATTTTCTTTTTCTTTTCATTCCTATTCATTGTTCTCTTTTCTTTTTCTTATTGTGACTCTATTTCTTTGTCTTATTATCATTCTCGCCCTTTTCTTCTTCTTGTCTCTCTTTTCTTCTTCTTCTCTTTTTCTTCTCTTTCTTTTCTATCTTTTATTGTTTGTATTGTTTGTCTATTTCTTTGTTTTCTTTTTCTCTTTATTCATATTAATTGTCCTTTTTCCCCTTTCTTATTGTGTCTCTATTCCTTTGTCTTATTATCATTATCTCCCTTTTCTTCTTCTTGTCTCTCTTTTTTCTTCTTATTTTTTCTTCCTCTTCTTCTCTTTCTTTTCTATCTTTTATTACATTTGACGTACACTAAACTTTCTACAGCGCCATGTTGCTTTATTCATTCACAATTAAACTTCTCTGTTTTACCGCAATTCAGTGCAACGTTCTTTTAGGATTAATGTCTGAATGCTAACCGAATCTCACGTTCTCATCAATCAAATTAGAGGAATTGTGAAAATGGCGTCCTCGAATAATAATGCTTTGTACTTTCAATCAATTTCTAACGAATCGCTGACGTATGTTGACCTAAGCCATCAGTGACACACCGCAAACCACTTTCGCCATATTTCATAAAAATCGAAAATGCTTTCAAAGCAACGCATTCAACAAAGAGGGAAATAAATTTACAATTAAGATGGCCAAGCCAACCCCCGCAGTAAGGTTGCGTGAAATATCAATTTGGTTCTTGTGGAAAGGAAGCATATATAAATGTTTAAATGGATCGCCGGTTTATTATTATAAACGACAAGGGTTGATTGGCATATTTATAATAGAGGAACGAAAGCCAAAGACACTAAACTGATAATCTTCAAATGTAAATACTAGTACTTTAATCATATATATATATATATATATATATATATATATATATATATATATATATATATATATATATATATACGTTTTATTTTTTATTACCGTATCTTTCTGTTAAGTTACATTATTGTTTAAGCTACTCGGCCGTTTTTTTTTGCCGTCTGTAGCTTCCTCAGACTTTTACAGAAATGTTCACTATTTTGGGATGAAAGACTGAAAGAGTGAATGAGGTCAGGGGGTGCGAGGAGGGCGGAAGAAAGAGAGGAAGGGAACAAGGGGAAGGTGGGAGGGGCGCTTGGTATGTCGGTAATGTTTTAGTTTTGGGGTTTAAAGAACTTGTGGGGAAGGGTCTGGGAAGTTTATTTCTGGTGTGGCTGAGGGCGTAGGGATACATGGACGGGAAGGGGTATATGTGGGGGTGGGAGGAGGGGGGTTACTTTAAAATTCGAGTCTTAATGTTAAAGTTTTTATGCGTCTCGTTGGTGAGATGATTTCTTGGTAAGTATGTCTCGACCTGCATATTTGCTCTACAACAGTATTGAGCACTTTCTTCAGTTTTTATCAATTACCATTTCCACTAAAAACTATATATATATATATATTATTACTATTATTGTTATTATTACCATTTTATCTGCTTGGTTACACATGTTTCGTTTACCGCGTCGTATCAACAACCCTGTAACTTCATAAGACTTTACAGGGATGGTTATTATGATTAGAAAAACGACAGTAGAAGAAGCATAAAAAGGGGAGGGGAAGAATTTAAATTCTAATTCGACAAAAGTTAAGTTTTCAGATTTAATAAACATTGGGAGGTGGTAAGGAGTGAGGAAGAGCTTAAAATATGATATACTAGCAAGGCCACCCGGTGTTGCTCGGGACCATATAAAGCAATGAGAAACATTTTGAACATGCCTGTTATACCCAGGATAGAGGATTTTTTGATGTCTATGTATCATTTGCCATCTTGAGCAAAGGAATATTTTACCCACCCTAGGACGGGTATTACACAACATATGTATGGAATAACTGTACTTTCATTAGATAGGAAATTTATAGCACGTATGTGGAAAAAAATTCCCTCCCTAGGCCAGGTTATGTACAACACATATTTAAAATTATTTAAATAAGTTTATGTTGTGCTAAATTTTCGGTATGTCACAGGTAAGAGTGTGTTTGTTTTTATATCAGAGTGTTATAGTGAAGAAGCACTGGATTTTTTATATGAATGTTTTACTACTCGAATATATTACATGATTTTCGATTTTGATAACTTATGTACGTCATAGAGAAGAATTTCTTTGTTTTTCATATGGGTACTTCACTGTATAAGTACCTTATTTCCTGGGTACGGTACTGCAGAAGTACCATTTTTTCTAATTTAAAAATGAAAGAACTCGATACTTTTAAGTAATTTTCTGTTTTGCTAAATTTTCTGCGTGTCTAGAGTAAGAATTTGTTATTTCATCTATTGCTATAGTGAAGAAGCACCTTATTTCTCATTTAAAAGTCATGCTATTGGATTATATAACGTGATTTTCGGTTTTAATGACTTATATGCACCTCACAGATAGGATCGGATTTGTTTTTCATATGAGTACTATACTACACAAGTACCTTATTTTTTGGTTAGGATAATGTACACGTATCTTATTTTAATATATAGATGAAACTACTCGATGATTTTACATAATTTTCTGTTGTGTGAACTCTTCCGTGTGTCAGAGGTGAGAGTTTTTTATATAGAGTGCTATATTAAAGAAGCACCTTATTTCTCATATGAATGTCATACTACTCGAATATATTATATAATTTTCAGTTTGGGTTACTTTTATGTACGCCACGGGTAAGTTTTCCTTTGTTTTTCATATGGGTAC
>NC_136488.1:127997973-128010473 GCF_053919585.1 Euprymna scolopes
AAAAAATAACTTTCTTGTCCGGTTGACCATTTCTAATTGCCCAACCAAATGGACAATAGAAACCGGAAGATAATCTTGACTATATCTGCAGTATTTGACTTCCGGTTTCTAGCGTCCATTTGGTGGACAATTAGAAATTAATCAATAAAAGTGGTGAAAATTCGGAAGAATTATTGGTTTTTCTTCGTTATTGTAGCGAAATTCGATAGCCGAAAAAAAAAAGAGTTTTTATTTAAAAAAAGGATAACAACTTACTATTTTTTTTATCAATTTACACAATAAGCAATGCTATCTACCTAATTACTATGTCACAAATTACTGCACAATTACATAAAATATATATTTTGTTAAAATAGACGATTGTTTTACATTCACCAATTATTGTAACAAAACGGGCCGAATTGCGTCCCCTGACTTTATGCTGTTAATTTATATACCCACTTCAATGTTTTTCGAAAACTATTTTCATCAATCATTTATTTTCTGTGTCATCGTTTTTCGTAAGTTTTGGATATTTTCATTACTCCGACAAGAACATTAAGTAGATACTATCGGTTTAACTTGAAATTTAATATTTCAACTTCTGAATTTCGCTACAATAACGTAGAAGTATCGAATTCTTCTTACTCTCCATTTTATTCCTGCTTTCGATTGATCGCTGATTTCGGTCCCTTCCTTAGTTTGTTTCTCATGCTGACCGACTCTCTCCCCAAGGATCAGTTCAAAAGATACGGACTGCTATACGTCCTCATAATATTCAAGCCCCTCAATCACTTTATACACAGCAATAAATACAATACGCACGATTACACGATGTACTGATAATGAGAGGGTCCAGATATTAGGTATAAAAATAACGATAGACAATTCAGAAATTAATGTAGATTGTTAGTACGAATAGTTCGATTTTATGACTTTGTTTGATAAAACTCAAAATGGCGTAATTGAAACATATTAAAGGTATATGCAGCTTCTCTTCCAATTTTCGGATTTCAATCATGTAAAGTCACACTTTATTTGTATTTGATGGATTGATTGTTGCTATTTCTTCTAATGAGTTAAGGGCATTATAGATAATATTACATCTTAGGAAATGTTGAAATTAAAATGCATAAATATTTTCAATATAATGACAAAATAGACGTGTTACGAAATATATATTTTTAAACATTTCCTCATTTTAAATAGTAATTTTCTGAATTAAATTGAATTTCTTACGGTAGAGTTTGATCAATATATTGTGTAGCAGGGGCCACATATTAGGGACACATTAACGGGGGCTCAGAATAGATGACGATGATAATGAGGAAGACACTTATATCTGACTGGGATGCTTCTTGGGGGACTTCATATTATTAATACAGACTGCATGATATATGATGCAACAGTTCTAACACACATATAGAGAGAAGGAGATACTTCACTTTATGATGATGGTGGACACATAATACTTGGAAGAGGTTACACAAGATTGATATCATAAGTAAGTGATTGATTTTGCGCTACGAAACAGATACTGTCAAGAATTGTATGAGTCAGCTGAATTAAAGGAATAAATTATAAGATGGGCAACATCATGATTTTTGGAATATAGTTTTTTTGTCATTTATCCTCTCTTTCTCTCTCTCTCTCTCTCTCTCTCTCTCTCTCTATATATATATATATATATATATATATATATATATATATGTACTAGCAGGAAACCCGATGCTGCCCGAGATTGAATGATGATCAACAAATATTTCAGACTTCTATATTTTTTATTTTCATCGAAATCCGTAAAATCGCCTGGGAGGAAGCTTCCCATGCCTCCATGCAGTAATTTAGTCCAAACTATATTTTATTCAACATTGCACTCTAGGGAACCTACTGTTTCTTTTATAAAATTATTTCGAGATAACAAAAAAAAAAACAACAGTAAGAAATTTACGTGCGGGGGTTGAACTTACAGATCACGTCATGCAAACAAAAAACAAAACAAAACACGTAAATTTTCAAATCTTTAAAAATTCTTTACAATTAATGAAAAAAAATTAAGAAATTTACGATAGAAGTTTGAATCTACAGACCACGTCATGCAAAATAAAAGAAAAGAGAAAAAACACACGCTATCAACTTACCAACAGTAGAATTTGTTCTATCATTGTTGCTAAGCGACGACATGGAAAAATGGCTTTACCGATGATAGATAAATTAAAACAACGGTTTCGATTATCGATTATCGGTAATTATTGGGGGTATCTGAGACAAAACTTAACTAAGATAACTTCCAAACTTACACACTAAAGTTCTGTAAATGTTAAAGCTAATCTGTTCAGCCGTTTCGGAGTCTATAGGGGAGGAACTCACACACACAAAGCTGCATTTATATATATATATATCTCGATATATATAAGCTTGTATTCCTGTCTGTTTGTTTGTTTGTTCACAATTTGATTAATAGATACAAAAGTGTCTTTACTTTACTCTTTCATTTATTTCTATGTATACTATGATTCTTGTAAAATATACAATTAAGAGATCATGTCATTTGCATATTACATTTTATTAAATAGTGGTATCTTAATTGATGTTTCTAGTGAGAGAATTGTTTTAACTGTTCTATTTAAAATTGCTATTTGATAAATCTTAAACAATAATAATATTGATAACATATTTAATTTAATTTATTTGGAAACAACTTTTTTAGCGTTATTTGCTCCTTAGAAGCTTCCGAACATATCATTTGTTTGTTTTTATTATTCTTTAAACGGAAATCAGTAAATTTTAACGATGTGACCCCAGCGTCGTTTTACACCTAAAAAAAAGTACCTTTTGGGGGGCTAATACGTTTAAACAATTTAATTAACAATTTAGAGTGGGGATCACTTTTCTATATAAATTCAACGTAAAATTAGCACCCACTTTTTGGCTACAAAGTGTTCAACGAGAAATGTCATCTCTAGCATTTTTTAAAGTTTGGCGATCGATGGGGGAATATGACAATACGATTTTCTTTTTTTCTTTTTGTGGTGGGGGCGGAAATCATATTTGAAACATAAAATAACAATAAATTTAATGAATTTTATGAGACCATTTCACCTAACAATTTCGGAAAATTTCATTTAATTGTTTTGGGAATTAATTTTTGGTAGATCTTCATTTTTTAGGGTTCTGTCTACTTGGCTAATTTTTGTACATTTTTATATTGCGATCGAACGGGCATTCGTGCTATTTTTATTAAAACAAAAGCTGTAATGGTTTATTTTTAATTATTTTTTGTGGAGAGCGGAGTTTCCTTTCCAATGCACAATATCCGGAGAATAGTTTCTTCCCTTTGTATCGCTTCTGCCTAAATATCTGGTTGAGAGAGTATCTTCTTTTTTGGGGCGATTACATTTACATGTTTGTATTCGTTCTTTTATTTTTGGAATTGTTGTGGGGGTGTCGACGTTGCGCATGAAAATGATTAGTATAGCAGGTGTGGTTCAAACGGAACTTCATGTCGACCAGGAAACGCCGCGTACCCATGATATATATATATATATATATATATATATATATATATATATATATATATATATATATATATCGGGCAAAAATGGGCGGGCAAAAATAGGGGGACCTAGTTTTGAAAGCCGATTTATCATAAGTTTTTTGTAGGTTTCCAACTACTTTTTAATTGTATTTGAAAGATTAGAGACTAAAGTTAATTTCCTAAACGAAAAAATATTTGTACACGTATAAAAAAAAAGTTACG
This sequence comes from Euprymna scolopes, assembly GCF_053919585.1. NCBI lineage: Eukaryota > Metazoa > Mollusca > Cephalopoda > Sepiida > Sepiolidae > Euprymna > Euprymna scolopes. Next base: position 128,001,713 of record NC_136488.1, read on the forward strand.
AAAAATGTTTTCTCGGCGAGCTAAGAAATTCGGCTAAATTTTAAAGTTAAATAAATTCATTGTAAAAATCCTTTACAAGATAAATATTAGTTTTCTGCGTCTATTTCAAAGATAATTAGTAAAGTCCTAAGATATTGAATTAAAAAAACACCTTGTTTGTACAAAAAAAACCCCAACTTAATTAGCCCTCAAAAAGCAAGTAATTTATCTTCGCCAAAAACGCAACAAATAAAGGTTTGTAAACACGATTATAAGGAGGCCCAACATTTCAGTCAATCGAAACGCTGTTTCAAAATGAAGTCATGATAGTAAAGGGAGATAGGGATGTAAGATTTCTTTTTTTTCCCAGACGTGTATCCATGCATTCCTATTCTGAACGTTTGTATCAATTTTTATTTTTTTAATTTAATTATTTTTATGTTCCTGTATTTAAATTAATTTTTTTAGTTATTGTTCGAGATTATATAAAAAATATGTTACGCCGAAAGTTTAACATTCTTGCGAGCAAGAAAATTATTAAAATCTTGCATATAAAAATTATGTGAAAATCTGTAATTTAAAAAAAAATGTAGAAATATTTTTGCTATTATAATTTTTGGTGTGAAAATATTAAATAAACAATGCTTAATTCAATGGTAATATCGGTAGTGTGAGAAATGAATTTTTCTTCGATTTATATCGAATTCATTAATACGGACTTTAGGGACTTTTTTCGTAATGTTCCTGTAAAAATTGTTATTTCTTTTTATTGTTACAAATTACGATGCTTTATTTACATAAAAAAGCAAAATTAAATTATTGCGTTTTTTATTTCCTACTGAAAAACATAACTTTAGTAAAGGTATTTTTGTTTAAAGAAAATAATACATTTCACTCAGATTTAAATTAAAAAAAGATTGTTCCTTATATTCCGCGATCATTATTTGATAAATGCTTCAATTTTCATTAAAATTGGTTAATTTCCTGATTTTTAGTGAATATTAAAGTAAAGGGAGAGGTCAAAATGTTTATACATTTTGAGCATCGGCATTCATTTTGCCCGTACCTAATATATATATATATATATATATATATATATATATATATATATATATATATATATATATATATATATATATATATATATATATATATAATCCCTTTTTTACATTTATAAAACAATACAAATTGTATTACAAAAAATCTTACGCACCTCGTGTCACAAAACACTCGTATGAATCGTGATTATAAAAAAGAAGCCTTAAAGAAAACGAATTCAAAGGCGCACGAAAAAGCTATAATCTATTTTTTCTTTGTCAAGCTAAATACAAGTCGCATGTCTTGATTGATTGACACCAACATTCCGTATTTCATTGAATTAACCTATTACTTGCAGTATTCGTCGTATTTTTTTTTAAATTGAGATTGCACTTTTTGGGGGGTTAGAATGGCACGATATCAAATATGGATTTTTTTCTTAGTTTCCTCTCTTTAATACAAGAGGGGGCGACGAACTTACGTAAATACTATTTCTATTTTACAGGAGAACGACATAGCGCAAATAAGTTTAAAGTACACATGTACACGCAGGCGTCTGCAAAAAAAAAAAAAAAATGGAATCCAGCAAGTCATGGGAACATATACCAGAATAATCTGTTAGAAATAAATCATACACAATCCACTATGATTGTGCAATCCCTACGTGGTTGTTGGACCTGATATAGTGATAAAGTACAGTAGGTAGAGAGTAACGAGTTTAGATCAATGTTTATAATGATTATAGCTGAATTAGAGCTGAGAGAGAAGGGAAATAATGTTGAATAGTATTCTGGGCAACGGCGGAATTATTGTTGGTTGTGCACACACGCATATGGAGCAAATATTGTTGACAAGTTTTCAAACCAAGAAATGTCATCAGAAATAATAACATTTTGAAGGAATGTACAAAAGATTTGGAATTACACATTCTTCAGATGACCAAGTTTTCGAAAATCTAAACAACCACTTGGAATGGGCTTTGATTTGACAATCATGAAGATTTGTCAATATAAACAAATGAATACTGATAAAACGGATAGAGAAGAAAAAAAGACAGCGGAGGAAGCCGACCTGTGTCATCAGTCTTCAACATGACACTTGCCACTGAACATCTCTCTCTCTCTCTCTCTCTCTCTCTCTCTCTCTCTCCCTTCCTTCCTCACGTTTCTTTATGACAGGATCCTATACACTTCAGCGACTACTGTTGCTAACAATCCACGGCTCTCGCGAAAAGAGAATTAATAAATGAAACAGAGAGATTGAAAGAATAAAAGGGAGATAATTGAGTGGATTTTATTGAAAGCAGACGAGTGCCATACATTGTTATTACATATGTGTATGTTATGTTTTGGAGGGCAAAAAAATAAGACTGAAATTAAATAAAGAACAAGTGAATTTACTAAAAGCCTGGAAAAATCATGGATTACATAGAAATATGCGAGCATGAAAAGTAATATGGTTAAGCTTAAACATGGAAAAGTAAAGGAGTAGTTGTTTAAACTGGAAAAGAAAAGGACAAGATATTCTAGGAAAAATATAATAAATTTATAACTTAAAATATTGCAGCATTAAGAATTTTTTTAAAGCTCCATTTATAACATATAATTAATTCTTAATGCTGCAATATTTTAAGTTATAAATTTATTATATTTTTACTAGAATAGCTCGTCCTTTTCTTTTCCAATTTTAACAACTAGTCGTTTACTTTTCCATTTTAAGCTTTACTATATTACTTTTCATGCTCGCATTTTTCTATCGTGGTATATATATATATATATATATATATATATATATATATATACATATATACACACATATACATATATATACATATATATACACATATATATACATATATATACATGCATATATATACATATATATACATATATATTTTTTTCTATCGTGGTATATATATATATATACATATATATACATATAAATACATATATACACACATATACATATATATACATATATGTACACATATATATATATACATATATATACATATATATACATGCATATATACATATAGATACATATATATATACATATATATATATGTATATATATATATATATATATATATACTGTGTTAGTATTATTGAGAGAATAAAAATATCAATTTTTTAAATACCCAAACTTGACAGTGTTTGTTAAATACATTCGCATTTTGACACACGATTTATGAATAAATAGACGATACGGTTAAAAACAATAGAACTAAAATATAACATAACAATAAATACAGATGTTAAATGTGTGCCAGGAAACGACAATTGAATTGTTTGAAACTCTCAATCATGCGAAGTCTCTAATAAGACTTCGCGCATATGAACCAATTGTAAAAGAAATACCAACAACTGTACTTAAAGAATCGGAGAGAATACCCCCTCCACACACACACACACACACACACACACACACACACACACACACACACACACACACACACACAAAGATCTCTTGGTTGGAGTTTCTGATAGAGAGTGAATGTTTACATATTTTGTGAGTCTTCATCAAGAATTTAAAAAAAAATCATACACAGAAAAGAAACACCTAAAATACACAGAAAATACACCTGTCACGCACAGAAAATACACCTAACACACACAGGAAATACACCTACCACACACAGAAAATACATCTACCACACACAGAAAATACACCTATCACACACAGAAAATACACCTACCACACACAGAAAATCCAACTATCACACACAGAAAATACATCTACCACACACAGAAAATACACCTACCACACACAGAAAATACAACGATCACACACAGAAAATACATCTACCACACACAGGAAATACACCTACCACACACAGAAAATCCAACTATCACACACAGAAAATACATCTACCACACACAGAAAATACACCTACCACACACAGAAAATACAACTATCACACACAGAAAATACATCTACCACACACAGGAAATACACCTACCACACACAGAAAATACACCTATCACACACAGAAAATACAACTACCACACGCAGAAAATACATCTATCACACACAGAAAATACACCTACCACACACAGAAAATACAACTATCACACACAGAAAATACAACTACCACACACAGGAAATACACTTACCACACACAGAAAATACAACTATCACACACAGAAAATACAACTACCACACACAGAAAATACACTTACCACACACAGAAAATACACCTATCACACACAGAAAATACAACTACCACACACAGAAAATACAACTACCACACACAGAAAATACACCTATCACACATAGAAAATACAACTACCACACACAGAAAATACATGTATCATATAAAGCAATAAAATGGGGCTTTTGATAGCTGCTCACACGCCCATAGAAGACAAATCTGACGGATTTTCTCATTTATTTTATTTTACTTGAGTATGTTCTCATAAATCAAGGAGATCCTGTCAGTGGCTAACGCGTGGATTCTGTATGAGATATATAGATATCCGAGTATTCAATCACCAAACATTAAATTACTAAAGAAGCAAACAACACTAATGTTCATCTCCTAAATTGACCAGTTCAGCGTGTCATCGCATAATTTTCTTGTGGTCTTCTGATCGTATTGGATTACAAGATCAAAATTCATCGTTTGATGAAGTGCCCAGCTAAGTGATGTATATGGCTATGACAACATCATATACTTATTATTATTTTGACTCTCGAGTATATATCCGACACAGTTAGAAACAGGTAATCAACCGAGAATCACACCACACTATATAAAAGCATATAATATATCAACGAATACACACTCGAGAGTCAAAACAATGAAAAGAATATGCTGCTGTCATAGCCCTAGTGATGTAACTTTGGGTAACATCACTAGGAGAAAGTGCAGCGTTCCTTGTATGAGCCAGTGTATAACGGTGTCGAAGAGGGTCTTATTTTGCCTCCGAATACTATGTTATTTGGAATATTTGGCCAAGGTTCAATTTTAGGGTAAACTATCCCTATGCTTATGCAGATGAACTATTGTTTGTCGGGGATGGTGTCTAGTAAGCTATTCACACTCCCTAGTAGAAAATCAAAACTCCCTAGTAGATAATTCACAATCCTTAGTAAATTATTAAAACTCACTAGTAAATTCAAACTCCCTAGTAAATTAAAATGATTAAAACTCCTTGGTAAATTAAAACTCCCTGGACTGTAATTCACACTTCCTAGTAGATAACTAAAACCCCTATTAGATAATTAAAAACTCCTAGTAGATAAACGAAACTCTCTAGTAGATAATTCACACTACCTAGTAAATAAATCCCTAGTAAGTAATTCACATTTCTTTAATACATAATCAAAACTTCTTAGTATATAATTCACTCCCTAGTAGGTAATTCATACTCCCTTGTAGATCATTTAAACTTCCTAGTGGAGGAGGCCATGGATATGACCTTAAACTATATCCGATGATGAGGTCTCAGCTTGCGGACTTTGGGAAGTGTGAACCCACCTTTTAATTTCCATTGCTCCAAGGTCCACTCTGACCGGGAGTGGTAGTACCTGTTTGGGTCCCAACTATGGGTTAAATAACTTGAAAAAAAAAACTCAAAACAAACAAAACAAATATATTCTATTAAAATTTTTTTCTTCAAAATAACTGGACTCGGCATTAAATAATCTGAAAAGGGTTGATATGCCGTAAAACAAATACAACCAACTAATCCTAGTGGATGATTCACAATCAGCTAATTCTCACTCACTAATAAACTCTTTAGTGAGTAATTCACACTCCCTAGTAGATAATTAAAACTCCCTAGTAGATTATTCACAATCCTAAGTAGATAATTCACATTCCATAATAAATTAATTAAAACTTCATAATAGATAATACAAACTCTCTAATAGGTACTTCAGACATGTGGTTTTAAGAACAAATAAAACGTTATATAAATTCTTCAAACCGAAATTAATGTGTGCTGTTCTTTTTTCTAACGTTTATTAGAATAAAGAAAAAAAAAGCAATTACTACAAATGTCTACAAGGACGAGAAGAATGGTACCAGATCGTTACTGCGACCATAGAAATACGAGTAACATTACACTACAAAGAGAGCAGTTATGAAGACGATTGGATATTTTATTGTTTTGTATTGCGGCATATCAACCCTTTTGGGTTATTTAATGGTGAATCGTGTAATTTTAGAAAAAAATGGGTTTATGCTTCAAGTTCTTTATATATTCATATATTTATTCATGGTGTTTCGGTTGTTTGTTGTGTAGTGAAAAGTTTTGTTTTTGTTTTGCAGTAGAACACGGTCGAGTTTTGCAAAAGGATATAAAAAAGCGATCACGTTAAAAGTTGGTGTCTTTAAGTCAAGTAAGCTGATCTTGTAACACCAGTTATGAAGAAGGAGAAAGGGGGACGAGAAGAAGAAGAAGAAGAAGAAGAAGAAGAAACAAAAAAGCATCGTCTACAACGACTAGTAGAAGAATATGGAAACTTTGACTTACACATCATCACTGCGACTGCAGAAATACGACCAACGTTTCCGTTGACGAAGTGTGGAATTGTAAATACACCTTCAACCACGTGACACTATAAAATAATATGCATTTCACATTCTACGCGAATCGCCAGAAATATTTTTTCTACTCCATTTTGGAGAGTCACAAAAACCGATTTCAGTTTTCGTTAATTTCCCAAGCTGCAATGTGCAAAAGAGGGGGGGACGAAATAAATAAATAAACGACAGTTCAAAGATTTCTATGCAGGAAGAATAAAAAAAAAGCATATTTACCGATGGGAAGACTGCATTCAAAATATGGAGATTATATTACCAAAGTAAAGTAAAAAAAAAATTTCCGGTGTGAAATCTGAGTCTTTTATTGCAGAAATCCACTATATTTATTGAACTGCCCTCGCATAAATTATGGGATGGTTATATTTTATATTGTTTCATTTGTATGTTTTATGATTCACGAAGTGGAAGAAAAATATAGGAAATCGAATTGTATAGGTTTTCATTATATATTCATTCAAACACCTCAGTGTTTGAATGAATATATAACCATTTATGAATGAATATATATCCATTTATGGTGGACATCTCCAGAATGCACATATCAATATATCATTCAAACACTACCGGGTTTGAATATATGGTTAGGTGTCAGTTTTAGTCATTTAGAACTGTTTTAAAGCTTCACCGCTCACTCATTTTTCGACCAAATTTCATACAATTATTACAGTTTATAGATCACCTTCTCAGCTATATCGTGAAGAAAATTATCAATTTCCCATCAGTAAAGCAACAGTTGTGATGAATTTACTGGTGTTCAAAATCGTAAAAAAACGTAAGGAGGTGAGCTACGTTTCTTATTACTGTTTTCTACCTATTGATGGCTCTCGCGAAAAGAGAAGTAACAAATGAAATAGAGAGAATGAAAGAATGAAAGGGAGATAATTGGGTGGATTTTATTGAAAGCAGATGAGTGCCGTACATTGTTATTACATATGTGTATGTTATGTTCATCGACGCAAAAAAGATGGCTGATATTAAATAAACAACAAGTGAATTTACTGGAAGCCTGAAAAAAAATCATGGATTGCAATATAAAAATGCGAGCATGAAAAGAAATATGGTTAAGCTTAAAAATGGAAAATTAAAAGACTAGTTGTTAAAACTGGAAAAGAAAATTCTCTTCTCTCGTCTGATGAAGTCTTGCCCCTGAATTGGGACTCCACTGAAACATGTATGCACATATGTAACCAATAATGTCTTTATAATAAACAGACTATATACCTGCTCTGTCCTGCATTGGACACTACTTAATAATCACACGAGTTTCATAGGATTTACATCTAGGAAATCAATCGCTACACCCGTTATACAGGGTGACCCCCGCCCCCAAAAAACGGGCCCGAAATCTAATTAGGTCCCGTTTCTTAGTGTTTTGTCCGAATGAAATGAAACTTTGGTCATAACTAGTTTATTATATTCAAAACATCACATCAACACACTTGGGTATTTGGCCTTTTTTTCTCCGTTCTACAGCATATGTTCTAGATGGCTTCCATTTAGCTTGTGTTTTTATGGGGGTCACCCTATATATATATATATATATATATATATATATATATATATATGTATGTATATATATATATATATATATATATATATATATATATATATATATATTTAAATGGAATTAGAACAGTAGTCCAAAGAGCAGAGTGTATTTTAATGTGATAGTAAAATCACTAATGTAATTAAAATACAAGAAAGAACAGTGCTCGTTGTAATGCAGATATATAATAAGCTCAATAGGCATATAGATCCTAGAGCTATTTTAATATTCAGTAAGATGATTGATTATTTATAATCAAAATTCCAATTTATAATTTTATTCTAATTTTTATTCTTAATTTATCGTACTTTGTTAATCAACATCAAAACAATAACTATTTCCCTTTATATTTAAATATTTTCCACATACATCTGAATTACGTAAAAACTGCTAGGTTTATATTTGGTGTCTTTAAAAAAAACACCCAATATTTTTGCTGATGAGGAGACTTTGTTTCAAAAAAATATATGTTCAAATTATTGTCCATGACTTAATGTCTATCTCAATAAAAACATCGTTTCCGAAACGATCGTACAATTTATTGGTTTTGTTGTGTTCCTTCTTATGAAACCGATTTTCAATTTTTAATTCTTAATTTTAATTATAAATTATTAATCATCTTACTGAATATATATATATATATA
>NC_136488.1:128012973-128080473 GCF_053919585.1 Euprymna scolopes
ATTATTATTATTCATACGTATTCCGACTTGGCCATTTCAATTCCTTAGCCAGCGACTATGTTACACATCTACCAAATATTCGTCTATCAAGAATTCTGTTCACTCTTTATCTCTACCTGAGTTTTTTTCATCTGTTTTTTTTTAGCATGTTACTTCTTATCGGTTTACTATGGCATGATCCTCATCAATTCAAACGTGAATGATTTTAGCTGAATTCTCCTTTTCAGTAATACAACCCTACCCAAGTTCCACCAGTACTGATCATCGTGCCCCCCATATCAAACACTTAACGTTTTTTTACTAGATTTACATTTGGCCTTGAAAGTGGTTCCCCTCTAAATAATTAAAAAAAAAAAATACCTACTACATATTCATATATATCACCGTGCTAAAATAATGATAAATATATATTGATCAGCTGCTAAATATACATGTTCCAATCTTAAATATGTAATGAAAATCAGTACTACAATCATATAAAAACAGAAGGAAGCTCATTTATTCCAACTGACTGCTACAAAATGGGTATCAAAGCGTTGGTGACGAAAACGGTGAAAGTTACTTTTAACACTCTTTGCGTGCGGACGCTTTTTGCCATTCTTTAATTTGATAGCGTATTATCTTCAAGATATATTTTCGAAATGGACCATGCGCTGGTTGCGTATATCTATTGTATCGACAAATACTTGACCTAAAAACGACCGGCCTTGTTTTCGAGAGAATTGTCATTTTAGCGCCAAGAAAACCGCACCGTCCTCCTCCTTTTATGAACTCGACCATATGCGCAATTTTCTCTCCGTTCCACTGCTTCGCTAGCTACCATAGAAATAAATAAAAAAAATTATAATGGCGTCACCTTGCGAAATGCTATTTTATACCATTTAAAAAAAAAATCACCATTTTGTTTTTTATGGAAACGTGACACAGTGACAAAAATGACTCGTTCGCTGATTTATTGTTCGGAATAAAACTGCCAAAGAATAATGCCATAAAGAATGAACAATCGAGGGACATATGCTTCCAATGCTGACTCCAGTATTCTCGGGAATCGAAAAAATTTGAACAGACGCATACACACATGTGACACCTGGCACAACTTGGGTGGGTGTATGTTTCGACCAGTCGAGGATACGTCCTCGACATCGCTCCCACATTTTGATTTTGTTACTCTCTGTTAAGGTAGGATACTATTCAGTCTCAGGATGTCCATACCTTCTCTTTAAGAAGGGATTAGTTTATTTGTAATCGTCTGAAGCTACCTACAGCGTTATGGCGATGGGGATGCTCAGGCCTTTTCTGTAGGTCAAAGTGCGTTGAGTATTCAAAACCACGCCTGACCTTATATTAAACCTGCTTGAGAGGAGGTAAATAAAACACACACATTTGACACACACATTCGACACACACACGCACGCACGCGTACACGCACACGCACACGTACGCACGCGCGCACACACGCGCGCGTGCGCACACACATACGTATACCATTTTGTATCAGTTGATTTATTAGAACTGCGGTTCTTATGAATGTTATTCATTTCAGCCGATCTAATCTCCGATCTTTTTGAAGTACTCTCTTATCAAATTAGGCAATCGCTACGTAGAACTCGGGAATCTTTATGAAATTTCGAACGAAACCTTTTTTTTTTAACTTCACAGAAATAGCTTGTTTTGATTCCGTCAGTTACGACTAAGTAGAAGTCTTATGTAATTCGTTATAGAATTTGTTAATTTCGACCATATTAATGATTGGAGCCTGAATCTCCTGAATTATATAACTTAGAATCGACTTTTATGGATCGTATGACATCAGATAAAAGTGCAAAGCAAGAGTAAGTAATAAGTGACAATCTTCTTGATGGTGAAGGTTGAATCTTTTGTACGGGTGATGCTAAGAATACAAACACGAATGGTTAAGGCTTCTACTTGGTCATGGCTGACGGAACAACAGCAAGGTACGCACAGGGATTAAAGGTAACGTAGCACGGACGGCTGTATGCAAATACCGAACCGTGAGCGAAATTAGGTCACGTTAAAGAAAAAAAGGAGACTATTAGAAGGAAAGATCACGTTAGAGACGTGGATCATATTCGAGATGCATATCATATACATCAAATTGCAACGCTATGGACTAAATATTCGGATAGAAGTTTGGTAGACACATTTAGCGCATACACTGACAAGGTCTCTCTCACACACACATACACACGCACACACACACATATTGAGAAAAATGGAAATATTATTCGACAAGATAGAGAGATAAAAGAAACAAGGAACAACGCAAGTTATGTGTTCATCAACGTTTTGTTTTTATTGCGAGACTTCCTCTTGGTGAATGAAATTAAGAAAACAAAACACCAGCAAAAATAAAAATATAAAACAAGTGGATGGAAACACAAGGACGAAGACAATAAAAATGCGAGAAATTGACGAAATAACAAACACTTTTCCAATTGATATAAAAATAGATTTATTTAAGATAAAAAAGGAAGAGTTTAACGAAACAAAAAGAAATGTATTCAACGTTATGGAATCTGAAGTATATCTACGCGTATTGAAATGAGCGAAAGTCCCTTTTTTGGTGGGGGGGGGTAATCAAAGTCTTTGCACTTACATGTCTCTTTTGTTTTTCCTTTTTTTTGTTTCTTTTACTGGTGTATTTCCCAACTCGTCAATGACGCAGTTAATCCAAGATATTTCCTTCGGTGTGGAAAAAGTTCATATAACAATCTCACGTGTTTTCTTTTCTTGCCTGCGCGTTATATACCTGTCTCTTTCGTGAGGGATAAGATATCACTTCGTCCGCGTTCGGTACATCCATATCCCCTTCGCATGATAGGAAAAAGTCATCGTCTATTTCGTGGGAAAGTAAATTCATCGCATTCTCTCGCATGACTGGGGAAGGTTGCGTCGTCCACGTCTCGTGATCCGTATCCTTTTCGCATGAGGGGAGGAAGTCAACCACCTCCTCCCAACGACAAGAGTGACCGCTTAACAGGTCGGCGACCAAACCGAAAAAGAGCGACTTCCGCTAGTGTCCAGTTAAAAAAAGGGAAAGGGGAAGCGATATTACTTCCGGTCTCTCCCCCTTCCTCTCTGCTTCAAAATCCGGTCTAAAAATAGACTTGACGAAATCTCTGGCCGGTAAAGTCTCTGCAAGTTTTAAAGGGGTGGGAGTACATTAGTAGACCCTCGCTCAGTTTCAAAACGACTACTGCACTAGTCTACTTTGTGGGAATCATGTTTTATCTTACCTCGGTGACGAAATATAAAAAGCAAAAACGATATATCTCGTCAGCCGAAAATTAAGTATTTAAATTTTGATTTAAATACATAGTCCAATTTAAAGATCATGTCAAATTCTGAAAAAGGTAATGAGCGATTTTTTTTTCTGTTTCATAGGTAACTTTTATTGTGGGTTCGATTGAGTCTACTTGTTTTGAATATTATCTATGTGCATGTTTTCAGGAAGAAAAATTAAAATGTTTTGTGTTTGGAGGTACTCTAATGTGTGAAAGGAGCAGATTCCCGGAATTCTAAGAAAAGGGAAGCTAATACTTAGGAAGACCGAAATGTAGAAATTGTTATTTAATTGAAAATATTTCATGTCAGTTATAAGTAATAATTTTTATAAACGTTTCAGGAGGAAACCATGAGTTAATATATGATTTTTTTAGATGTGCATGGAGTAAATTTCAACATTTTTTAATGGGAACATTAGTGTATGATTATGTTATATCTACGCTGTGTATAGTTTAATGCTTTTCTTGAAATCTTGTTGGGTAAATCTCCGGAGTTCTTTTTGCTGATAGTGTCCATTAGTGGAGTTAGGATGTTGGATATGCCCCGTGCAATTTTGTGTAAGCCAGTAAATGCCTGATGTTATGGAGAACGTAGGGATTATCCAGTTTGTGAGTTTGGGATAGCACTATGCACCCATATTATCTGGCATCGGTAGTGCAACACACAAACTGCATATAAAATTTATATATATATATATATATATATATATATATATATATATATAGTGGGTGTGGTAAGTAGTTAAATGGATTAATCCTAATCGTATAAATACAAGACTGGTAAATTAAAAAAAATATATCTCACATATAAGGAATCCATTTTTATAACATGAATAGAATAGCCAAATTAATTAAAAGTAGGAAACTAGATCTAATATCTGTAACATTTTTTGTTCTTAAGATTAAGGGAGGTGGTGTTTGATCAAGACTGCTGGGGAGCCATGATTAAATATATTGTTTTGTGTTTAAATCCCCGAAACATGTTTCGTGGTAAACAACTAATGATCCCTTAAATTAACATTAGTACTATAGTTAATTCGATAGAGCAAGTTGATGCATTGATTGCAGGTGATTATAAGACTTACTGACTAAATAGTTTTCTAATGAATGATAACAAATATAAGAATTAAATTAGTTTTTTTTATATAGTTTTACAGGTTAAAAAACTTCCAAGACTATATATATATATATATATATATATATATATATATATATATATATATATATATATATATATAAAGCTCTGTGTGTATGTGTGTGTATGTATGTGCGTCTGGTCACAAAAGGCTCCTATATGTCGAGACACAGGAATGGGTATGCTTGATCTCGCGGAACGGTGGTTCATTAAAATTGTGGGGTCGGCGTTCGCGCCTGGTCCACAAAGAATGGAAATAAAAAATTTAAAAATTAACAAAAAAAAAACGTTTGCAAGTGTTTTTGATATAGATGTACATAAGAATACTTTGATAGGTATGTTTTAACTTAAATAGGGATGGTATAATAAAATTGTGGGGCCTGCGTTCGTGCCTGGCCTCCATAGAATGGAAATAGGCACAAACTTTAATAAAGACTTTTCATATCTATCTGTGTAAGTATACTTTGATAATTATGTTTCAGTTTGAAGAAATATGGTATAATAAAATTATGGGGTGTTCGTTCGCACCTGACCTCCATAGAATGGAAATATGTCACAAAGTTTTACAAGGTTTTTAATATAGATCCACAAAATATTGTGATAAGCGTTTCAGTGTGAACAGGTATGGTATAATAAGTTATAGGTTTTATCTATTTTATTTTTACTTTCATCATATTTTGCTTTGGTTTTGATACCCCTAAATTCAACCCAAATTTACAACCTTCCTTTCCATAACCTATCATACTTTCATAAATCAGAGTCCATTTTCTGCAGGCTGTTTTTGAACCCAGTCAACGACGGGTACTTTTGCTAGTATATATATATATATATATATATATATATATATATATATATATATATATATATATATATATATATATATATATATATATAAACAAAGGCTTTCTTTAGTCTTGACAGACTATGGATACCCACTGTAAAGTGGGTGCTTGCGCGTGAAATTTTTGTGGCAAGAGTTGTGGAATCTAAAACCACACCGCTCCTGAATCGACATCGTTGAATACCAGTGGCAAGTGGAGATTCAGAACGACTAGAAACAATGCCGAGATAAGCGGAAAGCACATATAGCGCCTAGAATTCCCAAAATGGTCATCCATCTTGTACTAGCGTTGCTTAACTTCGGGGATCTGACGAGAACCTGTGTCAACGTTATTATATGCCGTACGTATATATATATATATATATATATATATATATATATATATATATATATATAGAGAGAGAGAGAGAGAGAGAGAGAGAGAGAGGGCGGGAAGAGAGAGAGATAGAGAGCCAGTAAGAGAGAGAGAACTGAAAAGAAAATTACCTATTATTCTGTATATTGCACTTGTTGTTTAATGTGCAAATCACAATTTCTTTAAAAAATTAATTCAGAATACTTCGATCAGTTTTCGTTGCCTTACCAAAATCGAAATAGAATACCCCCTCCCCGAATGGTTTAGCTTTAAAACACGTGATCTCGTCAGAATTCGCGAATAGTTTTAAACTTTCAACATATTGGCGTAAAAACTGCCATAGTAAAACAGATTAATACTAAAAATAATTGATAAAAATGTGCCAAGATAAAAAAAATGTCCTCCATGCAATAAGCGTATCAAATCTTTAGATAGGTTTCATGAAAAGTTTCTGCTCTCTGTCTCTCATTCTTTTTATTACATTATTTTGTAAGCGAATGCGAAGAAAAATAAAGAAAATAGAGAGAAAAAAAGGAAGAAAAATGGATGGAAATCGCGGAACGAAACTTTTGACGCCATATTTATTTTTCTTTTGCTAGAGCTAAAAAAAACAAAAACATAAAATTGAAAACGGGAAAAATCTATAAAAATCTTACGTTTTTGCTTGCTCGGCACGAAAGAAAAATGGCCGACCAATAAAGTCGTCGTCAACATATATTTCTGGCGGCTCCAATTATTCTTACATAACTGAATAATTCTAAAATATTCGCAATTTGCCCAACGCCAATTGTAGAAAGGACGATAATAAATAAAATAAAATATGATAACAGCTGGTGTAGCAATTAACCTCTCACTATTTATAGGGTGATATACAGTAAGGTGAAACAAGTATTCGTACAATGAAAAATTGTAGTTTAATGTAAGTAAAACCCTTAACGGAAACAAAATTCAATACATTTTATGCGTAAAGATGCATACTACTGCAAACTAATAATAAACTTAATTAATTCTTATTTTAACAAAAATTAATGCATTATTTTAATTTTTAGGGATGAAAAAGTATTCGTACAAATCGATTTTAACCAATAATTTAGGGTAATATACGCTAGAATGTTCGTGTACTGTTTTCAAAACTTATAGTCAACGCTATTAGCTAATATCAGAGCATTCTGAAATTGCTAGTGTTACAAGAAGGTTTTAATACTGCTTAAAGGTAAAGTATTGACTATTTCACAAAAACAACATATTTTGTCTCTTTTGAAAAATAGGAACGGTTACAGAAAGATTTCTAGTAATCTTAATATTCTTTTTACTACAATTGCTTTGTTCATTGCGCGGTTTTAGTCTCGAAACAGCGTTGAAAAATCAAAGATGAACAGATGCTCCGAGGAAGATTTCTCCATGATCAGCAAGGATAATACGATGCCAAATCCAACAAAATCCACAGGTTACACGAGAAGAACTGCAGAAACATTTGAGTGCATCTCGGATTAAAATAAGCAAACGTACAATAAGTAATGAACTACACAGAAACAGTCTGAAATCACGCACCCTAAGGAAGACTTCACTCCTTTTGAAACGACACAGAGATGTGAGGTTAGAATTCGCTACAGAGCATGAGGAGAAAGAATGCAAGATTTGGGAAAGGGTACTGATGAAAAGGTATTGATGAAAAGGTATTGATGAAAAGGACTGATGAAACTAAAATAGAGTTGATTGGTCATGATTATCAAAATCATGTGTGGAGGGAAGACCGTGAAACTTACTTACCAAAGAACACGGTGCCGTTTGTAAAATTTGGTGGTGGCAGTATCATTATATGGAACTGTTTTTCCGCAAAACGTGTTGATGTAATTTCAATAATAAATAGTAAAATAAACATCGGAAGTTACCAGAAAATTCTGCAAGACAATTTAATGACTTCTGTTTACAAGTTTCGGCTACCTCCTGATTGGATTTTTAAACAGGATAATGATCCTAAGCATACCGTTAAATCTACAAAGAAATGGTTCGCTAAAAATAACGTTAATGTCTTGCAATGACTTGAATCCAATCGAGATTTATAGCGATATTTGAAAATTCAAATTGAAAAAAGAGCCTAAAAGAATATAAAAAATTTGAAGATGATATGCCAAGAAGAATGTGGAAAAATACCAGTCAATGTGTGCAAGTCATTAGTTTAGTGGTACAGGAATAGACTGGTAGCTGTTGAACTCAATAAAGGATATTGCACAAGAAATTAAATTAATGTGCTTTTGTTGTTTTGTACGCATCCTTTTTTCACACTTTAAAATGAAAATAATGCATTAATTTCTGTTAGACTAAGAATTGATTAAGTTTATTATTATTTTTTTGTAGAATGAAACTTTATACATAAAATGTATCGAATTTTATTTAAGTTTAGGGTTTTACATACATTAAAAAATTTTCATGTGTACGAATATTTTTTTCACCCCACTATATATATATATATATATATATATATATATATGTGTGTGTGTGTGTGTGTGTGTGTGTGTGTGTGCATATATATATAAATATATATATACATATTTATGTATGCATATATATGTATGTATTCATATATATGTGTGTATATATATATATATATATATATATATATATATATATATATATATATTAGTGTAGGTGTACATTTGTATGTATAATAATATAATATATTATATATGTAGATATATTTGTATATAGATCCAGGATATGACCTTAAACTATATCCAGTGGTGAGGCCCCAGCTTGTGGGATTTGGGGAGTGTGGAGCCACCCTTTAATTGCCATTGCCCCCAGGTTCACCCTGACCCGGAGTGGTAGTACCTGTTAGGGTCCCAACTATGGGTGAAATAGAAACCGACTTGAAAACAACAAATACATTCTATTAAAAAATTTTTCTTCAAAATCTTTGGATTAGGCATTAAATAACCTGGAAAGGGTTGATATGCCGTAAAACAAAAACAACCAAACCAACCATTTGTATATAGTGATATTTTTTCTGCCCTTTTCAGCAATGTTGAGGGGATCATGGATCAATGGACCAAATATTTTTGAGAGATTTTTGATAATCCGTCTGAAGTAAATGATATAGTTCTTGAAAGTCTCCCTCTAAAGGAGGTCTTTGCTGATATGATGACTGATCCCAGCATTGATGAGTCCAAAAGCACATGAACAGAAATTAATAAGGGAAAATCACCAGGACTTGATGGGATGCCTGTTGAATTATTGCTATTTGGATTTGATAGCTTTATCAATGCAGTCCATGCACTCGTCCTTGCTCTTTTGCATGGTAATGCTATCCCTTAAGATTGGATTGCTTCTATACTGATCCCAATTTATAAAGGTAAGGGATCAAAATTTGAGTGTGGCGATTATAGAGACATTAGCTTGCTTGAATCAGCGAGAGAGATTTTAGCAAAGATGTTGTTAAATCATTTGCTGAAAAAAAATCAGAAAATCAATGTGGTTTTAGATCTGGCCGCGGTGCAATGGAAATTATATTCCCTGCGCGAAAATGTATGGATCAGCGAGTCCCTTGTATCAAGTTTTTGCTGATCTGATAAGAGTTTTTGGTATCATTAATCGCAATGCACTCTGGAAGATTCTTAGGAAAATAGGCTGTCCTACTTATTTTGTGGAGTTGCTTCAGTAGTTACACCATAATATGAAAACCCGAGTCAATTTTAATGGATCTCTGTCTATTCCAATTTAAGTCCGAAACGGTGTGAAACAAGGTGATATACTTTCTCCTACATTATTTTCCATATATTCCGCTGTGATGATTGTGCATGCTTTTAAACTGCGATATTGGGGTGAAGTTTCGGCTTCGCACATCAGGTAATTTTTTTAATCTTAGGCGTCACAACGCAAAGTCAGAAACTGTTCGGAAACTTGTTCTTGAACTTTTATATGCAGATGATGCAGACCTTGTTTTACATCCAGAAGCAGCACACAAACGAGTATGGACAAGATATCAGAGGCTTGTAAAGCTGTTGGACTTACCATCAGCGCCAAGAAAATACATGTTGTGTATTCCTTTCCTAAAGGAATGCAATATGTTGAACCAAACATTTTGGTTGATGGTAAGAAGTTAAATTTCACGGACAATTTTGTACATCTGTGTAGTACGCTGAGTAAGGACTGTACACTCGATGTTGCAGAATTGCCAAAGCCAGTTCTGCTTTTGGCAAACTAGAGAAAGGTGTGTGGTCAGATCAGGAGAACACATCAAAAACAAAGCTAAGGAACGACAGCCTTATCAAAGGGCTTTTACAGCACATCCGGCAAGGCTAAGTTGTCATATTTGTGGTCTAATCTGCAAATCTAGAAGTGTGCTGACACGACATTCGAGGATTCACAATATTATCACGCGATCACCTTTACAAGAAGGAAAGTTTTTATATCACATAAGTATACCTTCATGTAGTACTAAAGAAGGATTTAAAAGTCACCTACGTGCACATAGCCGCACAACACTTAATTGAAGAGATGGCAAACTTCTCTCACGAAGTAGCAATCAATCATATATATATATATATATATATATATATATATATATGATTGCTACTTCTTGGTCAATTTAGCTCTTATGCATAGATCATCGTATAACGATTAGATCACTGTCTGACTGACGTAAAGAACATTTAAATTAAAATGTTTAAATTCAACGTTATTTAATGCGGTTAATTGTAGTCAAATGGATACGGTCTTGCTAATCGAGCCAGAGATAGCTCGTGTTGCCGAGTCCGAATCTGTCTACTGGTGTTAATCGTGACACTCTGTACTGAAGATTCCCGAAAGGATGAAACACTAGTGTCTGTAGGTATTTAATTATTATAGTAAAAAACAATTATATATATATATATATATATATAAAGTTGTGTAAGAAAGGTGACTTTTACATTTTAAACTTTAATTCGACCATTCTATAGAAAAAATAATTTTATAAAATCAAGAGTATATTTTATTCTACAGTACAATGTAGACTACAGTGTGTTGTGGACTAAGTTCCTTCGAGAAACATTTGAAGCTTCCACCGGTGCACCGCGACGTATTTCTAATTAGAGCAGGCAATCAATGAATTTGAAAAATTGTGGATTTCACTGATTTTGGATGACAAAAAATATGGGAGTGTGAAACATTTGCTGACTATCATTCAATCCCGGACTATATTGGGTCTCCCTGCTGGTATTATACTAAAGTTGAGTTAATATTGTTTTCCTATATGTGTTAGTCACTCAAATTGCACTTTAAAACATTCCCAACGTTAACAGTAACCCTAACTAAATTCTCTATCTATATAAGAGCCAAGAATGGAGTACTGTTGTCACATGTTGGGCAGGAGCTGCTAGAAAGGACTTATCCTGCTTTGATAGAGTTCAAAATATACTTCGTAGCCTCGTAGGAGATGTCCTTTTATTTTCCCTGCAACATCTTAGTAACAGAAGAGATGTTACGAGTTTTTCTTTACTTTATCGTTATTTTCATGGCAAGTGCTCGACTGAGCTTCAATCTATGGTTCCCCCTCGTCAAACTTTCACAAGAAACACTCATCTATCTGAAAACACTATCAATAATTACCCCCACTCTTTATTTGTGCCTAAACCTAAACGTAGACTCCACGAACGAAGCTTCTTTCTTAGAACTGCACGCCTATGGAATTGTCTCCCGTTTTTCTGCTTTCCAGCTGTCTACAATATGGTTGTCTTCAAGTCCAACGTAAACAAGTTCTTTATGGCCGTTCCACTTAAGTTAACAAATTTAACGAATTTCCATTACTAACGGTTACTATATTGTCCAATTGACTACTGTACACTCTTTACCCCTTATCCTCGAGTGGCATCTGAGCCTGAATAAGTGATGATGTCTATGTAAAAAAAGAAACCCTAACCTTAACCGCAATTATCAATTGACTCAGCAATTCTAGCCAGTAGAAAGTGGACCATGGTTTTACTTTTGGCGGCCTCGTCACTCTCGCTACCCTATTTTGTCTTTTAGTCCTCACATTTTATGAGTGTTTCTTTTGGCAAATTGGGAATAATTGCTGAGCCAGAATATATCCACCTAATGCTTATAGTTAAAATGTTTTTGATCTGGAAGTAGTACATTTTTATTTTTTATTTTCATACATCAATTGGCTTCATGCCTTGTCTGGAGCGAGTTGCATAAAAAAGTCGCTTATCTCTTACTCGAACCTGTAACGCAAAGGAAAAAAAATGTTTTAAAAAGTCCTGAGCCGATGTTTCCATGGCGCGACCGGAAGTCATGGACGTTGAAATTAAGCGTAGTCAATTAAAGTTAGACAATAACTTTGCGAAAATGTTGACGCAAAAACCGACTCCTCCTTGTAGAAAACTGCCCAGTTGAAAGTAAAGGAATGAATGTTTTTGGCCAGTTTTTCGATATTTGTCGTCCGAAAGACCAAGGTTTAAAACGA
The DNA here is from genome assembly GCF_053919585.1 of Euprymna scolopes. NCBI lineage: Eukaryota > Metazoa > Mollusca > Cephalopoda > Sepiida > Sepiolidae > Euprymna > Euprymna scolopes. Next base: position 128,025,055 of record NC_136488.1, read on the forward strand.
TACCGGTTTCATTACAGTCTGACGCGTCTGTCGGAAGTTTTAGCGAAACATACATACATACGTAAATGTACGGCACAATCACGTTGACACACAGGTTCTCGCCAGACCACCGAAGTTAAGCGACGTTGAGCCTGGCCAGTACAAGATGAGTGACCATTTGGGAAGACTAGGCGCTGTATGTACCTTTTGGGAAGGCTGGGCGTGGGGCTAGCACCCTCATCCTGTAAAAAGAACTACTCGCTACAAAAACATTTACAAAAAGTTGTAGATGGCCTATGCCTCTCCAGAGGATCAAGGGCTACGGATGGACATACATACATACATACATGCATACATTCACTCAAACAGACAGGTGAGTTTTATGCAATAGACGGTTTGTATCACTCTTGTTCGTTTAAATTTTACCCTCTCCCTCTTTTCTCTTTCTTTCTCTTTTCTCTCTGTCTGTCTCTCCCTCTGTATCTTTCTGCTTATTAATCTATTATATAAATTCTAACGTCGGTTTCTTTGTGAGTTTGTGTGTGTGTGTTTGTGTATTCATATGCCCGCTAAAAACTGTCATTAACCGCATCCGGTAGAACTTGAAAGACGATCCCTCGGAGGCATAATATCTGAAAATTACAACAACAACAAAAAGAAGATTAATTCCATCGTGGAAAACTGGACTATTTCTTGCAAGTGGCGTCACTTTTTGCGGTGAAATTTTCGCAAGTCACGCACGTCTAGCAAACTGAATGTATGTTTAAAAACTGCATTTTGAAGGGTCATGGCGTCATAAGTCGTCGTGATCCGGTGGGCGAAAGCGTTTGCCAATAACATTTTCCCCTTCTTTACCCTTTCATGTTCAAGCTTGCCTACCGCGGTTATTTTGTTTTTTTTTGTGTGTGTTGCGGTCGCACGGGCACTCTATTTTGAAAAAAAAATCTTTTGATTCATTTATTTAAAAAAAAAAAAATTAGGGGGCAGGATTCCGGAGCACGGGCTGCCGAGATATCTGTTAGGGAAATTGTCACCTACTTCTTCCATTCTTTTCTGGGAATTGTTCAATATACTTAGTATAGAAGCTGTGCCCAAACCGAAATTCATGTCCACCCGGGCAACGCCGGATATCTATACTAGTATAAACATAATCGGAAATATCGAAACAGTATTAATACTAATAATTATTTAACCCATACATGGAGAGACAAAAGAAAGAGAGAGAGAGAGAGAGAGAGAGAGAAAGAGAAAAAGAGAAAGGAATGGAGTTACAGTAGAAAGACTTATTTGAATTTTATCTTTTTATTTATTTTTTTTTTAATTCGAACTGATAAACTTTTAGATTCATTCCTTGTTTCCCTCTTCATCGATTGTAATAAGACTCGGAAATTCAAGTATTAAGTGGATAAATATCTCACTGCTCCACTCCCTCCTTAGAATCGGCATAGACCCTCATTTACAGTAGTATCTTACGTCCTATTGGTAATTTGCCCTCTTTGGTGGTGGTGATGGTGGTGTTGGTTATTGGGGAATATGAGTTAGAAAAAATTTGCCTAAACCCGAGCTCAGTAAATGACACAACGGGTCTCATTTTCTTCTGGTATAATTTTAGATATTTTGGAATATTTGCTTGTTTCCAAAAACAAAATGGCGGACGTCGTTTTTTTTTTTTTTTTCTGTAGTCTAACATTGAATTAGTTAAAAAAAATAAATGAAAAAATATATAAAAACGAACGGAAATGGTTGACACTTGGCTTTTATAGCAAGCTTGAACTCTGCATCTGAAGCCACCAGGTTTCACTTTTTACACATTTCCCGCCACAGCATCAATATCGCGGCTTTCATTATTCTACTTGGTAGTTTGGCGCGTATAAATCACTGCCTGCTGAAAGTGGGATGCGAGGCTTCAATTAATTTTAATTACAAGGAATTCGTAAGAACCTTGATAGCAAAGCGAGCGAAAAGAAGAAGAAAAAAATTTAAAATATGCGAAAGATAAAATTTTAAAAAGTATATGAGAGAAAGGCAACTTTATTATTTTCTGTTTTTGCCAACGTTGCTCACGGGTAAAATTATACACTACGTCAGATGAGCCTAGACTGGTATAAGGCCACGTAATCTTTTACATTGTTTGTGCTACTATTTAACATGGAAAACGGGGAGATGGGTCCATCCATCCATAGACTTAACCCCCTGCAGGGGCATAAGCCATCCACAACTTTGTAGATGCTTTTGTAGCGAGTTCTTTTTTCGGGGTGAGAGTGCTGACCCACGTCCAACCTTCCCAGAAGGTACGTATAGCGCCTAGCCTTCCCAAATGGTCACCCATCTGGTACTGGCCAGGTTCAGTGTTGCTTACCTTCGGTGATCTTGCGAAAACCGGTGTGTCAACGTGATTGTACCGTACTGGGGAGATGGGGTTTTACAGGATTAATATATATATGTGTGTGTGTGGCATCCGTCAGTCGAAACGACTATGGATCAACGCCGTATTAAAATGTTGCCTGTATGCATCCTTTTGTGTGACTGTAGAGACCAATTCTTGATTTGCATAGTCTGCCACAGCCTTGACATACGAAGGTTGTTATGCAATTTGCCGCTTCGTCCGGCTGTTCCGCCTGTACACTCGCTCTTCTCCTAGCTCTCTTTGCAGCATTTTCAACATGGAGGGTCCTCTCGCTGATGATAATCCCCTGGCGTATCATTTTCCTCCAGGCAGTTCTGTCAGCTGCAGAGGCTTCCCATGTATTCCTGTCCACCGAGAGAGCCTTCATGTCACGCTTGCAGACATCCTTGTAGCGAAGGTGGGGTCGCCCCCTCTTTCTTGAGCCTGAGGCAAGCTCGCCATAGAGAAGGTCTTTAGGGATGCGTCCATCATCCATCCTGCGCACATGGCCCAGCCAGCGAAGACGTCGCTCACGCAGTAGGGAGTAAATGGATGGGATGCCCGCTCTCTGCAGAACATCAGTATTACTCACTCTGTCCTGCCATGTGATACCAAGTATCCTACGTATACACCTCATATGGAAGACCTGGAGTTTCCTCTCTTGTGTTGAGTATGTAGTCCAGAATTCACTCCCATACAGTAGAACACTGAGGATGCACGCTCTGTAGACGGTCATCTTGGTGGAGGTGGTAAGGTGCCTGTTTTCCCAGACTCTTTTAGATAGTTTAGAGAGGGTTGTAGATACCTTTCCAATCCTTTTGTTTAGCTCCACGTCCAATGAGAGGGTGTCTGAAGTAGTGGAGCCTAGATATTGAAACTGGCGTACGACCTCTAGTGGTGTGCCTTGGATTGTGATGCTGGGTGGGGAGGCGGTTGCTTGTCCCATGACTTGAGTTTTCTTCTGGCTGATGGTGAGACCGAACAGGCGGCAAGCATTAGCAAACCTGTCCATCAGTCTTTGAAGACCATCTTCCTGATGCGATGCTATAGCTGCATCATCGGCAAACAGCATGTCTCTTATCCGAACTGCCCTGGTCTTTGTCCTGGAGCGGAGTCTGGCGATGTTGAAAAGACCGCCATCTGACCTGGAGTGCAAGCAGATACCATCCGTTGTGTTCTTGAAAGCATGCTTCAGGAGTAGGGAGAAGAAGATGCCGAAGAGTGGTGGGGCCAACACACAACCCTGTTTGACACCACTCCTCACCCCGAACTCAGCAGACATGCCACCGTTAAATTGCACAGTGCTCCTCATGCCATCATGAAAGGATCTTATGATGCTGAGGAGTTTTGGTGGGCATCCGATCAGTGGGAGAATTTTGAATAGTCCGTCTCTGCTCACGAGATCGAATGCCTTGGTCAGGTCTATGAAGGCAACATACAGAGGCTGGTTTTGCTCTCTGCACTTCTCTTGCAGTTGGCGTAGGGAGAAGATCATATCGATTGTTGATCTCTCTGAACGAAAACCGCATTGAGATTCTGGGTAGATTCGGTCGGCAAGAACGTTTAGTCGCAGTAATACTATACGTGCGAATAGCTTGCCAACGAAACTCAACAGTGAGATTCCGCGGTAGTTGTTGCAGTCACCGCGGTCCCCTTTGTGTTTGTAGAGAGTGATGATATTTGCGTCTCTCATGCCCTGAGGTACTGAGCCTTCTCTCCAACACTGTATCAGAAGACTATGGAGGGGCTCAAGCAGGCTAGCCTTTCCACTTTTTAAGACCTCAGCTGGAATATAGTCCTTTCCTGAGGCTTTTCCTGATGGCAGTCTGTCTATTGCCCAGGATAGTTCTTCTATGGAAGGCTCCTCATCGAGCTCATGCATCAGTGGTAGACGATCAATGGCATCCAGGGTGGACTGATGTACCATGTTTTCCCTGGAGTAAAGCTCGGAGTAGTGTTCAACCCATCTGTCTAGCTGTTTAACTTTGTCTAGTATGGGTTCACCCGATTTAGACTTCAGTGAAGCAGTTTTGTTAATTATGGGTCCTGTAGCTCTCCTGATCCCGTTATACATATTTTTTATATTTCCTGTATCAGCTGCATGCTGGATAGACTTGGAGAGCTCCATCCAGTAGTTGTTTGCAGCTTCTCTTACAGCCTTTTGAACTGCCCTTTTGGAAAGCCTCAGTGCAGCCAGCGATGTAGGAGATGGGTTGGCCTTGTATGAGAGCAAGGACAAACGCTTTGCCTCAATCAGAGGGTTGAGGGTAGCAGAGTTGGCATCATACCAGTCCTCCTCCCAAAGACTTTGAGAGCTTTAGAGTGGATGCCATTTTTCAGTGTTTCCCATTGTTCAGATGCAGTCCGGGTGTTATCTCTTTTGAAGGTGGAGGTTAACATCTCGTTGAATTTCGCATTGCGATCTGAGTATGTGGTCTTTCTAGCATCAATACGGGCAACACCCTCCTGTTTAGTGTGGTAGAAATCTTTGGGTTGAAGTTTGACTCTGCTGCATATTAGGGAATGATCTGTATCACAATCAGCACTGTGGTAGGCTCTAGACATCAGAAAATGTTTGAGGTACCTTCGTCTAGTAATGATTAGATCGAGCTGGTGCCAACGCCCTGATCTGGGATGTCTCCAGGACATTCTGTGATGCGGTCTGGCAGCAAAGAATGTGTTGGTAATGCAGAGGTCATGGTAGGCACAGAGTTCTAGAAGGCGCTGACCGTTACCATTGCATTTGCCCACTCCAAAGTTACCAAGGCAGCTCGGCAATGCATCGTTGTCGCCACCCACACGTGCATTAAAGTCCCCAAGTATAATCAGGTCTTCATTTTGTGGAAATGCCTTGATGGTGCTATCCAGCTGTGTGTAGAAGTGCTCCTTGATATATATATATATATATATATATATATATATATATATATATATATATATATATACTAGCAAAAGTACCCGTCGTTGACTAGGTTCAAAAACAGCTGACAGAAAATGGACTCTGATTTATTAAAATATGATAGGTTATGAAAAGGAAGGGTTGTAAAGGGATAGTTTCGAATTTGGGGGTATCAAAACCAAAGCAAAATATGATGAAAGTAAAAATGAAATAGATAAAACCCATAATTTATTATACCATACCTGTTCACACTGAAACACTTATCACAATATTCTGTGGATCTGTATTAAAAAAAAACTTGTGACATATTTCCATTCTATGGAGGTCAGGCGCGAACAAACACCCCATAATTTTATTATACTATATTTCTTCAAACTGAAACATAATTATCAAAGTATACTTACGCAGATAGATATGAAAAGTCTTTATTAAAGTTTGTGCCTATTTCCATTCTATGGAGGCCAGGCGCGAACGCAGACCTCACAATTTTATTACACCATCCTTATTTAAGTTAAAACATACTTATCAAAGTATTCTTATCTACATCTATATCAAAAACACTTGTAAACGTTTTTTTTTAATTTTTTAATTTTTTATTTTTCATACTTTGTATCCAGGCGCGAACGCAGACCCCACACTTTTAAGGAACCACCGTTCTGCAGAATCAAACATACCCATTCCTGTGTCTCGATACATCTTCTATCATTATATGTAATCAGTTTTTTAAAATAGTGAACCATATAGGAGCCTATTCGTGACCAGACACAAACACATACATACACACAGACATTCAGCTTTATATATATATATATATATATATATATATATATATATATATATATATATATATATATTATATTATATATATATATATATAACTACTTCATTTACTCACATAAAATTAATATACGAAAGTATATATTTATGCGTAAACTTTAAGTATTAACTTCAACAGTGCGCAATACGTAGGTAGAGCTACACACACACACATATATATATATATATATATATATAGCGGACCCTTCAAACGGCAAACATTCACGCATTATAAATGCCTTATGATTTTGGATTTTGTGATGAGGATTGATAATTTAGTTTATATGGGCTATTCAGACTACTATTCTCATGTTGAGTGTTATACGCATAACGTTTCGGCCGATGTAACCTCCGACCTTATTCAGGTGTATCTTCTCGAACTCGGGAATATTTCGATTGAACTCGTGAATTTTTCTGTCGAACTCGGGAATCTGCCTGGAATTCTAAACCGTTTATTTAATCAACGGGATTGTCACTTATAACGCAATTTCTCCTAGTGCTTTATCAGTTGCGTTTCGAATAAAGTATTAAGTAGTTTTAGTTCTGGCACTGTTTTGGAGGTTGAAGGTTTAATTCTCAGTGCGGGCGATATTAAAGAATAGAGCTGCGAATTACTTAAGACTTCTACTTGGTCATGACTGACAGAACGACGGAATAATAAGATTAGGTAAATTACGCAGATTAAATCAAGTGCTCTTTTCGAAATTCTGTGTAGATTTCCGAGTTAGGTAGAAAGGATTCCCGAGTTCGACAAGATGCATCCGAAAAAGGCCGGGGTGTATTGTTGTGACCATTAGGGTGTGATCATAGCGTAGTATCTGTGTTAATTGTGGCAGTCAGGGCCAAAGGTCAAAACATTATTATTATTATTATTATTATTATTATTATTATTATCATTATTATTATTATTAATTGATTTGAGCGACGGCGGGTCGCTGGATCGATTATTATGATTAGAAAAATAAACAATTTGATTGGGAAAACGTGATTTACAGCTAAAATCATAAACGACTACAAAAAGAATGTGATTTTAGAAAATTCAGGAAAACATCATTTTTGGTTTGGTTGGGTCTGAGACACGTGATGAGATGTAGATTTGGGGAGATTCTAGGAGTCGTTAGCTGAACAGCAGAGAAAAAGGACGACTCAAAGGGGAGTTGGTATCTCTATGACGCAGGGAGCTGCGTTTTCTCAGGCAGCCAAGATGTGAAGACGTTGTACTCTCTGAAGATGCTGGCCAGAATCATGAAAATAAATGTTCGTATATAATCCAGGTATGTGTCGTGTTATTTACACCTGTTAAAAAGAACTGTTTGTCTACAACTGTTTCGATACGTCCACGTCAATCGTTTCCTGTTAGAACTGTTGCATAAATGTTAAAATATACACACTAGACGATCAACTAAATGATACGACGTATATACATACCCGCATTTACACGTACATATACAGATAAAATATAAACCCCACTATTCAACATGTACGCCATTTTGGAAGATATTTACATACACAAACAACGTAACAGGATATTACATCGACCAGAAAGTTGTGCGAATAAGACTCAAGATCAGAATGGCAGTTCGAATAATCCAAATAAGCCAAATTGTCTCTTATATTTATTAAATCATTCGTCACATTAGTCTTCATATTAAAACGTCCCGATAATATGCAGAAATCGAGAAGAACGACTTTTAATATACGCGGTCAGGTCTATGTGATACCTTTCAATCAAAATAGCAGAGAGTGCCCATGCGACCGCAAAAAAAAAAAAAAAGCCGTGGGAGGCAGGCTCGAACTTGAAATATGAAAGAAAGGAAAAACGCTTCTGCCCACCGGATTATGACGACAACTTATAACGCCATAACCATTCAGAATAAAGTTTTTAAACATACATTCTCCCGCCACGCGTGACTTCTCGTTACATATGTGACGTTACCCGCGTATTAAACGCCATCGTCTTCTCTAAGCTTGAAATATGAAAGAAAGGAAAAAACGTTACTTGCTAGGCGTTCGTGACTTGCGAATATCTAAACGCAAAAAGGGACGTCCCTTAAAAGACATTGTCCAGTTGACCACCACAGAATGTACGTCCATAGATTAACTTATCTGCCAGTAGCTTTACAAAAGGACATCTTATTAATTAACTATTCGTTTTTATTGTTTTCTCATCGGCTGATTGTTTCTATTTCGCTTTTCGGATATTTTCAGTATCGTTGATAAATGTTTAGCGTTTTGAGCGAAAACAATTCTATACTGTCATTTAAAAAGAAAAAGGACCTCGATCAACACGGTGGCACGACAGTAAAATAGCAACATGTGTTCAATTAATCGTATACAATTCACAGTTAAATTAGTAGCCCTATATAATTTGACCGGGAAATAACTAGTTAGAATCAATATAGATTGACGATGAACCTTTTGCATACAAACTAGACGAATACCCGTCCCATTATGGGTAAAATTAATCCATCACACAAAACAGTTCTGCGCTGTTTTCTGGCCACTTATAGATATTAAAATGAAAACATAAAGATACTAAATCTTATGCTATGAATCCTTATTACTGTAATGGAACGCGGGTGCGCGTATGGCGGCTGAATGCAAATGCGGAGCAGTGTGTAAAGTGACGTCACGGTGAGGAAAAATGAAAATGCTATAAAAAGAATGTGTGTACAGACTGACGGGACGTTAGAGAAGACGACGGCGTTTAATACGTGGGTAACGTCACAAATGTAACGTGAAGTCACGCGTGGCGGGAGAATAAGGAATAAGGGTGTTTTCTTAAAACCTGAAACAGCGAATTGAAATTCCTTTCTGTTCTTTGTCTCCTTTGCGACTGAGTCTACAACGTGTTGGGTCCCGAGTATCTGCCTGTATGAAACACGTGTGTAATTGTGTACTACGTTATATTATGACATCTATCAGAATGTATTTATTTTTGATTCCTGAAAATGTCTCAAAACTTAAAAAGAAATCCAGAGTATAATACAATGTAAATTTGAAAGATGTGAATTTCCAAAAGGGATCACTGTGTACCCCAAATAGTTTAATACCCTACCCCCCTGATATTTGGAGAATATGTTCAATTAATGTCAATTATCCATTATTACATATATCTTGGCAAGATCGACCCATGAAGCGGCAACTTTATGACAACCTTCCTGCCATATTTATTACCATCAGGGAGAGACATCTACAATTTTCCAGAGGATCTTTTTTTTTTTTTTACACAGTGGTCACCACTTATCAAGGCCCGAGAGCCACTCAGGGATAAGGGTTATTGCGAGTACATTACGTTAGTGTGGAGATTTGATGAAGTGTTTACTTAAGGGGGCGGTTCATTAGGAATTTGTTAACGTTGGACTTGAACACATCCAAGTTGTAGTCAGGTGGGAAGCAGGCAGATGGAACAGAGTTCAACAGGCGTGCAGTTCTGGTGAGAAATGTATTGCTGTGGGCTCAACGGCACGGGCGCACGAGCATAGGGCGACCTAGATCCACGTACATCCAACAAATTGCACATGATGCCAGTTGTGATCCTGAAAATCTGAGGCAGATGATGAACGACAGGGACATCTGGAAGCCGAGAGTCACTTTGGTCCGGGCAAGGAGCCCGACCAAATATATATATATATATATATATATATATATATATATATATATATATATATATATATATATATATATATATATAGAGAGAGAGAGAGAGAGAGAGAGAGAGAGATAGATAGATAGATAGATAGACCTATTGTTACACTTTCACAAGAATTGGGGATATCTTAATTTTTACAAAGATATTTCACCTCTGTATAAAGCTAAATTAAACTTAATATAGCTCACCTGATGTCATTTAACGCCTACTAGCGGTGTTCTTAAATCCATAATGATTTCTTATTAGCTTTAGAGCGAATAATGTATATAAAAAATGAGAATATGAACAGCGCATCTTGTTAAAGTTGTCGTGGGGTTCATCTAGGCCACTTTCTTTTATCGTAAGGGCCGCATGCGATTTAGTCGTTTAATACATACATTTTACTTAAACATAGATTATGAATCAATATGAATGATTACAGAGTTTGATTTAAATGTCATGGATTTGTTAAAAATTTTTTTTACTTCTTCCGGTTATAAAAACGTATTTTTTAATTTTTTTTTTTTTATACACCGACCCCATATATGCATTCGTATGTCCTTTCTGCCTTTTAAATTGCTGACGTGATATATCGCATTTTTTAGTGTAAATTACCGTCTATAATATAAATCTCACCTGTCTGTTTAAATGTATGCATGTATCTATGTATGTACGTATTCTGTCTCGCAAAAACTTTCGACAAAGACGACAGAGTTTCGCGAGATCGGTATCATTTTGTAAACTCGACCCTTCGGACGACAAATATTAAAAAAATGGACAAAAACATTTATTCCTTCACCCTCAACTGGGCACTTTTCTACAGGGAGGGGTCGTTTTTTTTCCCAATATTTTCGAAAGTCATCGCCTCTTTTCGATTATCTAGCCGTGATTTAAATCTACGTCACTTCCGGTTTGGCGATGGGCGCAACAGCTAACGCGCCACTTTTTTTTTAAAAACTTTCTTTTCCTCCTTTACGGTACGGGTTCGAGCCTTCCTGTTTGCTACCACTTTTTTTTTCTCAACCAACACCTTTACACACACTTCCACTTTCTTTTCCGTCTTTGCGTCACGGGTTCGAGCCTGTCTGCCTACTACAACTTTTTTTTTTCTTTTTTGCTTAACATACATTTACGAACACCTGGGCAACGCCGGGCACCCAGACTAGTCTCGAACAAAGAAAAACACGCCGTTATCAGTGAACGACGCACATTAATCCAAATTAAATTATATAAACTTTAACAGCTAAACGATTAACTGACAATATATTTTACGCTGATCGCAAGTATGCTCCCAAAGATACACATGCAACCCACAAGTGGCATCTTTGAAATGCATGACCTATGTACAGTATTGTTGATAATATTTTTACAAAGCAGACAATTGAAGAGGCCGTACAGTTCTGATGAATAGTGTGAATTTATTTTTAATTTATAAATAAAACCTTTGACCTAAAATGTTACTGGATTATACGCATTGTCGTTCGACAGTTTATGGATAAAAAAATATTAAACTACTGTTTAACCGAAGAAAACGAAACCACAGCAAACCAACTCATATATAACCTTACAAGCCCTGCGCATGCGTATTACTCATAACCATGAAACAATTTTTACGCTCGTCTAAAAAAAATTAATTATAAAAAAACATAATTATTGTTCTTTTATAGTTGAACTCGAGCAATATTTTCCCCATAAACCTTCTTGTAACAAATGTCTTTCATAATCGTGCTAACTCTCTTGCCACCGCTAATCGGCTTTATTAGACAACGGAAACCGTTACGTCATTTATCGGAAGCAGCTATCCAACCAACCCGAAGTACTTACACGTTTAACCGGAAGTAACTGCCAGATCTAATAGAGTTATTTACGCTCTCGGGTTATTTTCTGCGCGTGTTAGTATGTGTTTTTATTTTATTTTATTTTTACTTTTTTTCATGAAGGTGGACTATTACAGAACGAAAGAAAGAAAGAAAGATTTGTCGCGTAACATTTGAGAAGCGTATCTATCGAATATGTGTCGAGGTCTTGCTTGATTGATGTGAGATCCTGCACCCATATTGATTGGAACATTATTTAATGTTTGCGTTATATCTTCGAAGATGTAATTTTGTAAAAAAATAAAGAAGAGATGTTTTATCGAAAAAACAAACAAGCCAACAACAAAAAACAAGCAAAAAAACAAAAACAAATAAACAGCAACAAAAAAACAACAACAAAAAAACGCCGAAACACACACGCAACGTAAGCACGTGCACACATACACTACCAGCACTTATTCGACTTGTATTTCATCCTAAAATTCTAAATTGTGATATATCTCTCAAAACATCCTTTATGCATGACTAAAAATAAGTCTGCTTATTTCTATAACTTTTTTTAAATGAAATCAAAGTAGCGTATTAGTGATTGGGACCTATCACGTGCACGTCTAATATATATATATATATATATATATATATATATATATATATATATATATATACATACTAGCAAAAGTACTCGTTGTTGACTGGGTTCAAAAACAGCCTACAGAAAATGGACTCTGATTTATGAAAGTATGATAGGTTATGAAAAGGAAGGGTTGTAAAGGGATAGCTTCGAATTTGGGGGTATCAAAACCAAAGCAAAATATGATGAAAGTAAAAATAAAATAGATAAACTACATAATTTATTATACCATACCTGTTCACACTAAAATACTTATCACAATATTCTGTGGATCTATATTAAAAAACCTTGTTAAACTTTGTGACATATTTCCATTCTATGGAGATCAGGTGCGAACGAACACTTCATAATTTTATTATACCATATTTCTCCAAACTGAAACATAATTATCAAAGTATACTTACGCAGATAGATATGAAAAGTCTTTATTAATGTTTGTGTCTATTTCCATTCTATGGAGGCAAGGCGCGAACGTAGACCCCACAATTTTATTATACCATTCCTATTTAAGTTAAAACATACTTATCAAAGTATTCTTATGTACATCTATATCAAAAACACTTGCAAATGTTTTTTTTTTAATTTTTAATTTTTTATTACCATACTTTGTGGGCCAGGCGCGAACGCAGACCCCACAATTTTAATGAACCACTTCTCTGCCAGATCAAACATACCCATTCCTGCGTCTCAATACATATTCTATCATTATATGTAATCAGTTTTTTTTAAAAGAATCAACCATATAGGAGCCTATTCGTGACCACACACACACACACACACACACACACACACACACACACACACACACATACAGACAGACAGACATTCAGCATTATATATATATATATATATATATATAAAGTAGTAGCTTTCGTGTGTATGTCTCCTACAGCCCAAATCACTGGACCAATCAATGTCGTGTATATATTTTTCTACAGTCCACACTACTGGATTGATCATGTCCAAACGTGACATTATGATGGTCTCCGACCTAGAGACAGTGCACACTATTTTTCAAGGTTAAGGTCAAATGTTAAGGTGGGGAATTTACTAGTATATATTCATTCGCTATATTTAGTAAGTTTTCAAAGAAAAGACGACTTGGCATGTCAATAACGTTAAAAACAGTTAATGGAAAGAAGGTGAACCTCATTAGGCCATAACATTTCAAAGTCAAATGCTTTTACATCGAAGAACAGACATTATACAAAAGTATGAACTCACGGTATGTATGCATATTTGTCTGTTTATCTGTCTGTCTGTCGCTCTCTCTCTCTCTCTCTCTCTCTCTCTCTCTCTCTCTCTCTCTCTCTCTATATATATATATATATATATATATATATGATTAGTTTTTTTGGAAAAATAAATCCAGCAGAGTGCTCAATTAAAAGGAAAATCTGAAATATAAGAGCGTATTTATATTTTGTGTACAGAAAATTGTTAAATGAGACATGTCATTGTTACTGTCGGTTTCAAGCCCGATAATTAGGACTGTTTAAGATATTCATATCAAGCTCTCTTCAGCCAATACTCATGAGTATGAGCTGAGTATTGGCCGAAGAGAGCTTGATATGGATATCTTAAACGGTCCTAATTATCGGGCTTGAAACCGACAGTAACAATGACTTGTCTCATTTAACAATTTTCTGTACACAAAATACAATATATATATATATATATATATATATATATATATATATATATATATATATATATATATATATATATATTTCCTACCCCCGCCATATTCATGACTATTTTGTTTGTTTTAAATCGTATTTTCCTCGATTTAGCATTGATAAGTGAGGAACGAAACCTGGTTAGCTAATCTTTATGTTCATTTTTTATTTTTTAAATTCATTATGCTTTTTGGTCTGTATTTAGCCGTTATAAAATTCTGTACCCTCCGGAAAATTTTCTAACATATATATATATATATATATATATATATATATATATATATATATATATATATATATATAGAGAGAGAGAGAGAGAGATTGATAGATAGATAGATAGATAGATAGATAGATACTAACATGGTGACCTGACGTTGCCCGGGATTTGAATATGATCAATGAATGTTTCACATTTCCATATTTTTTTGTCATCGAAATTGGTGAAATTGCCCATTTTTCAATGAAATCGATTGATGGCCTGCTATAGTTGGGAACCAATCGTGGTGCATCGTTACGAAGCTCACATGCCTCTCACAATGACTTAGTTAACAATACATTGTAGTCTAAATTGTACTTTAAAGAACATACTGCTTATTTTATGTAATTATTTTTTATATAGAGGTGCTTAAATTAAAGTTTAAAATGCAAATATTATACTTCAAGCGTGCTCTGAACAGAAACATTCATCCCGAACGCGCCCTTGTCATTCCAAAGAACATATTGTTGATTTTATATGTCTGGATTTTCTACTTGTGAGGTCAAAATGGAGTGAATTCAAGTTAAAAAGAAAAGTCAAGTATCTTGCTTTACTTGTGTTTAAACAGAAACATTTATTTTGAACACGCCCCTGTCATATTAAAGAACCTACTTTTGATTTTATATGTCGGGCCTTTCGACTTGTGTGGTAATAAAACTTCTCAAATGCACATATGATGTTAGGCTGTGTAAGGATTTAACTTTGGTTCAAATCGTCTGTTCCTAAATTCGTCAAGTTATTTTAATTGTCGATACTTATCGAAGACATTCCGATACAAAACCTATTTAAGAACACTGCCACGCTACAAATTACCCTCATGCTAAATTTTACGGAAAAAAATATGGCCCAATCAATTTCGAGTTCATGGACACACGGACAAAATTAGGGAGTCTGCACACCCAAACTGAAAAAGGTTGATAGGCCGTAAAACAAAAACAACCAACCCACAAAACACACTTTAGCAACTAAAAATTTGACCGACAAACAGAAGAAGTTTAACGATGAAGTAAAAAGATAAAAAATAACAAACAAAAAAAATATTACTTACAACCTGACTTACAGTTTACAATTGTTTTTTTTTTTTCAAGTTTTCACTCAGTTTAGTTAATTCTTCCTTGCTTTCTCAAAGTTTCATTCTCGGCTTAGCCCATTCTTGTCTTCCTCCTTTATGACTGTATTCTTCCGTAGTAACTCTTTTATTTTATTTTGTTCTTCATTTTTGCCCTTTTTAAAAAGTGGTTATGGCGATAAAGAATTGCATGAAATTTTCTAAATAGACATTAGACACAATGAAACAGAATTCACAAAATTTCAATTTTATTTCCAAGAATATTTAGACATAGCTAGAGGAGGGATATTACTCTAGTATTCATATAAAAGACGTTTTTTTTATATACCGTGTTTTATAGTGCGATTGCTTTTATTTAGTGTTCGCTTTTGTCCAGCGGGGATTTCATATCTGAATTTTTATAGACATTCCTCGTCAACGGATCACATGAGAATTCTTATACGACGTGACAGATGTTTCCACTTGACCACTCCGGGCAGGAACCAAACAAAAACTATATATAAAAAGTAATACGAGCGGTGATAGTTCCAACAAAATAATATATCAATGGTAAAAACGGTGCTTAGTCTAATAGTGATCGTAACATGTGCCTTAAAATCGAACAATAAATGATAGTATGTGTGTATATATATATATATATATATATATATATATATATATATATATATATATATATATATATATATGTATATATATATATATATTAGTGTTGAGACAATTAATCGGAATCGGGAATCAGAAAAAAGGGAGTGTTTTTGAGGTATCGGAATCGGCATCGGAATCGGAAAAATTTCAGCCAATTTTCCGATGCCAAAACCGATTCAATAAATTATCTTTTTTTATTTGATTTTGGTTTAAGAAACATATAAGAAAATAATAAAAATTTATTGATTTAAACTTCCAGTATGACGAAAATCTCGAGATCACCCCATCACAAGTGTTTGTTTTTACGTTTGAGAAAATATAGGCACATTTACGGCGTGTTTTTACGGTAATCGGTACGAAATAACACTTTTATGGTAAAATATTTAGAGATTTATGAAGAATCGGAATCGTAATCGGTAATTGTATCGGAATCGGGAAAAATATTGGAATCGTCCCATCACTAATATATATATATATATATATATATGTATATATATATGTGTATATATATATGTGTGTATATATATATGTGTGTGTATATATATATATGTATATATATATATATATATATATATATATGGGGGGAATATATATATATATATATATATATATATATATGGGGGGAATATATATATATATATATATATATATGGGGGGAATATATATATATATATATATATATATATGGGGGGAATATATATATATATATATATATGGGGGGAATATATATATATATATATATATATATATATATGGGGGGGAATATATATATATATATATATATATATATATATATATATATATATGTATATGGGGGGGGAATAGAGACGATTAATCAGAATCTGAAAAATTAAAACTTTGGAGATATCGGAATTGGTATCAGAATCGGAAAAGTTTGTACCTATTTTCCGATACCAGAAACATTCTTTTTTTAATATGTATTTTTTAAAACTTAATGCTGCTACTGATCAAAAAATATTTATTGATAATAAGACACAAGTAAAATTTTAAAAAATTGGTAATTTCCAGAATAAATATATCTTTTAAATTGGCGAAAATATATGCACGTATTACCTGGTGTTTTACGGTAATCCGAACCTTTAAATTAAAAAAAAAATCGTAGATTTGACATCTGCTGTGATATCTACCATATGACGTCATCTGCTATGACATTATATATGACGCCATAGCAAATGTGATATATGACGTATATTATAAACAAACAGACATAAATACGACTTTATTATAATAGGATATATATATATATATTGTGAGAAAATTATTATTATTATAATAGGATATATATATATATATTGTGAGAAAATAAAAATAAAAATAAAAAAAGAAGATTGCTTACTTGTTGGCGCCGGCCTCGAGGGCGGAATTCTAATCTGAGTGGTTGAGAGGACGAGTCTCTTATAGACTTGGAGGAGTAGGGGGAGGCACAATTCTTCTGTTATAAAAGAATCGTGTCTCTGACTAGTACCAGTTCTGTTAATGACTTACTGGTGAACGGTTGGCACAACTTAGTTACTCGCTGCTCGCCGTACTACAATACTTGTTACTCGACCCAGTAGGGGGGGTCGCATAGGGCATCCTTTGCAACCCCTCGGAGCTTACGCTATCACCGGGTAATCTACTTTACCCTCTAAACAGTTTTTTTTTCACATCATATATATATATATATATATATATATAGCTACATAGTATGCAACTGAGGATCTCTGTTTACTATTTAAAAAATAGTTAAGGTTTTCTTTTTTTAATCCTTATATAAATAAATTCTCTTTTATAATTGACTAGCATGAGTGTCCGGGTGTTTGGAGGTGTGGTAGTAGGCAGGCTGGCAGGCTCGAACCCGTGGCACGAAGGCAGAAAAGAAAGTGAAAGCAAACCTGACATCTTACCACTACGCTATGATGCGACAGGAAGTGTACAGGGTTCAGATTTAGCGATGCCAATCTAAAAGTTAACTTGCTGTTTCGGGGTGAGTATTTTTCCGGTCTGAAGGTCGTCCTTCTAATGAATGTTGCGCCATACTCCTCGATGTATCTCGAGTTGTTCCTTACGCAGACTACCTGTTGACAATCCTCGGCCAACTTCTGGAGGGTGAGGCTCTGTTCGCTCTCAAGTCTACAGAGAACACGTTGTCTAATCTCAGCGTTTTTGAATGAAAATAGACTCTGCGAAAAAATTAAACATCTGGCGATAAGTCAGATAGACGAAAATCATCGCAGTTTTTATTTACCACGGACGCGAAGGTCAGGTAGTCGTCGTCGTCGCTTTTTTGCAGGTTAAATCACTTCCATCTTTTATGAAAGAGGGTAGTATTCGTGCTGAACAGTACGGATAGAAATTTGACCACTTCAGGGAATTTCAATTCACTCATCTTCCTGGGGAGAATATAAGCCACAAACTTGATATGTTCTGTGGCTTCAAAAGTAGGCGAACTTTTTTAGCGTTGCTTCTCTCTTGACAGTCCACGATGAAACGTCAAACGTCCCATCCAACTCCGGTTGGTAGTTGAACGTTTCTATAGCGTTCCATATTTTATTTTGGGAAAAAGCAAAACTGTCGTCTCTGTGTTCCGTTCTATCGAATATTTTTAACAATAGCTCTTCTTGTCTCTGTGGTTGGAGTAGCATTCTCTCCTCCAACGCTTGTTGCTCCTCTTGAAATTGTAAGTAGAGCTCATCTTTCTTAGTTGTTGTTTCAGGACGTTTTGGCCAACTATTCCTCTGGCCTTCGTCAGCTGGTAAATGAATTCCAATTAAATAATATATATAGGTTGCAACTTATGTAAATATTCAACCAACCTAAATGACTCGGTAAGGCAATATGTAGTGCACAGAGCATGGGCTGGTTCTATAATAGTCAGTAGCCTCTGGGATAAATAATGTTGAGCGGACTTAAATACAGACAACGTAGGTCTAAGGTCTTTATGTATTTTAGGAAGGGCATAAATTCTAGGCCATAGTGAACTAGAGAGCCTTATTTTGTCATAGATCTGCTTAGAAAAGTATCCTTTCGTATAAAAGTATAAAAGGTCCTGTTACAGGAAAAAGGGTTGTCCCCTTTTCCTGTAGGTAAGAAGAACTTTAGACGAGTGAAAAATGAGATTAGGATAGACCGAGATTCGAACTTTGTAAGCAAGGTTCAGAAATAGATTCAGAAAATGGAATGTTAGAATTTTGCATTGTTAAATTTCATATAAAATAGTTTAGATATGTTTGTATTGTAAAAATAATTTTATTGTGCATTCTTTTATGGAAATTGAATTAAAAAGAGGTTAGCTAAAAATATAATGAACAATACAATTTAAAAACCTATTGAAAAATAAGTTAGGTTGAAAAATAGGTTAGTGAGAATTCTTTGTTGTAGAAATGTGTTTTGGAAACGTATGTTTAAGCCGCGCGAGTCGATCACGTGTAGAGCTACCATATGACGTCATAGCAGAAAGGTAGATTCTTAATAATAGAAGCTAGCTTTAGCAGAGAGAGAAAAAAGGAGATCAGAGGCAGTCGAGCCCGGATCGAAGTCAGCGGAGTCGGTCGAACAGAGCTGACATGATCAGAGGAGGGTCCCCTTAGAAGCGAAAGGAGAACGTTTAATCATGTAGATCGACTTTGAATTCCTTGACGTCGTCATCATTCGACCGGTCGATCTGATAATAAAGAAGTCATAATCATGTTTTTGTAAAACTGTGTCGTGTCATCATTCAACAGCAAAAGGTTATGTGTGAAACATTCTTAATATGAACTTTGTCTCCCTCATCGTTATTATGAACTTTATGTAACTCTCCCAAGAATGTGCATCCCCTATCTCAAACCCTCACTAATATATGTGACAAGAAGGAACACTCCAGAAAGGTATAAATGTCTTCTCTCTCTCTCTCTCTCTCTCTTATCATCTCAACCGGTTATAAATGTTTCCCTCAGTATTGTCACTAACGTTACCGTAAATATGACCCCATCCCTATGCAACAGTCCTACTGGATTTTAATTTCATTCTTATAAGTGTTGTCGCATAATTCAGCAGAGTCGATACGAACAAACTAATCTGGGTCATTCAAAATAACATTTTCTAGGTATAATCTACACAATTCGGGATAACGACATCAGCACCTTTGTCTGGTTTACATATATAAATATCTTAATTTTATTGCAATGATTTAATGCTTTTGAAATGAGTGCTGGACCAAATAAAATCACTAACGAATAATCAATAACCGAAGTAGAATAACGAAACGACAACTCTTTTAGACTAACCTAAACAGTTGTTACATGATCAGACGAGGTAAGATCATGATGCTAAAGTTGGGAGAATAAGACTTCAAATGCTGCAAATGTTTCTTCTTTATTAATATATGTGGGAGGGGCACAGAAATGCAACCCCTTAGATAATACTGCAGGTTTAACTTTTCAAATCAGAAGATTAGAATAATTAGAAATATTCTTGCCTCTAGTGTTAGAGTCGCGCTCAAATCTAGATCGAATAAGCAAATCAAGTTTCTTATAACTCATACGGGAAATACGTTGTCCAGAGAATACTTCACAGTTTGCTAAATATTTGGAGAATCGAAAGTAATCAAAGAAAGTAAAGAAGCTCTTTATTTTGAAGAGAAAGGCAAACTTCGAATTAATGTGAGAATCAAATTGTCTGTTTAATTTATTTATTTCATCCTTGATGAAAGACCGTTCAATTGATTAGTTTGTCGGTGAAAGGGGCCCTCAGGGTTTTTTGGTATATTATTTTACAAAGCGCTATGCACACACACACACACACACACACACACACACACACACACACACACACACACTGACACACACACACACACATACACACACACATATATATATATATTATTTTATTCAAACTTAACCAGCGCTTCAAAGGAACAAAAATCTTAACGTAAATCCCGCATGACCAACGCACCGTTCCAAGATTTTAAAAACTACCGGAGAAACAACAAACGGTCTTCTACTTTCTGATTCTCTGCTCCAACAACAACATGACAAAAAAAAAAAAAGATAGAAAGACATACTGAAGATGAAAATTTCAAACAAAATAAATGTATGTTTATTTTGTAATAATGCGTTGTTTTTGCTTCAAACGTATATAATACGTATTATACACACACACACACACACACACACACACACACACACACACACACACACACACACATATATATATATATATATATTGCCAAGGCTGCTGCAAGGAAGGTTGGCTCCCTCTACCGTGCTAGAAAACTACTTACGCCTGACAGTATCCTATATCTCTATAAGGCAACCATTCGCTCATGTATGGAGTACTGTTGTCACATCTGGGCTGGTGCATCTGCTTCTTGTCTCTCGCTCCTGGACAGGGTTCAAAAGAGAGTCGCCAACCTGATAAGTCCTGAACTGTCATCTAGGCTTCAGCCTCTGTCCCATCGACGAGATGTTGCATCCCTCTGCCTGTTCTACAAATACTTCAATGGTGAATGCTCTGACGAACTGCAAACACTTGTACCTCCCCGACGTAACTACCCCCGACAAACCCGACAAGCTACTAAGTCTCATCCCTTTACAGTAGAGATCCCTAGGTGCAAGAAAGCCTTTTACTCCGGTAGTTTCTTCCCCAGAACTGCGGGTCTTTGGAACTCCCTTCCGGGATTCTGCTTTCCCAACTGCAATGATATGCAGAAGTTCAAGTGTAATGTTAACAAACATCTTTCTACTCATCTCCCTTCATAATGACCCCGCTAATTAAGTCCCTGATAGTAGCCCCCTGCTTCAAATGGCACTGTGCCTTGTTTGGGGTGAAAATTGAATTAAAAAAAATGTATATATATATATATATGACAAAAGTCCGTATTCCAATTCCAAAATATTGTTTATCTTACCATTTATTTCTTCATAAATAAAGGTATTTGTATAAATAAGGAGTGAAATATAAATGAATAAGCTTCCGCCCTATATATATATATATATATATATATATATATATATATATATATATATATATATATATATATATATATACTAGCAGAAGTATCCGTCGTTGATTGGGTTCAAAAACAGCCTACAGAAAATGGACTGTGGTTGATGAAAGTATGATAAGTTATGAAAAGGAGGGGGTTGTAAAGAGATAGGTTTTGATACTAAAAATTTTAGCCTAAGCAAAATATGATGAAAGTAACGATAATTTTCGCGAAAATATATTTTTTATATCAACTTTGTTTCCATTGTTTCCTTACAAAGAGAAAATGTTATATATATGACCCCCCCCAAAAAAAAACAAAAGCTAAATGGAGGCCATCTAGAACATATGCTGTAGAACGGAGTAAAAAAGGCAAAAGACCTTAGTGTGTTGATGTGATGTCTTGAATATAATAAACTAGTTATGACCAAAGTTTCGTTTCATTAGGACAAAACACTAAGAAACGGGACCTAATTAGAGTTGGGACCCGTTTTTATTTCGCAACCCTGTATAATTATATAAATATACAAGAAATAAATGTTGCCATAATCTACAAAAGTTACTTTTATGGTAGAAAAGTTCATTGGTTTGTATTTTTAAGTAGTTTGTAAAAACTTTTTTTTAATTCACGAACCGGTTTAAAAAAATCCAAATAGCAGCATCTTTGAAATGGAGAGCCCCGTTTTCAGTTTGAAGGAGGGGCACCTGAGCATTCTGTGTTAACAATTTAAGAGAGTTCCGTCAACGTAAGGAATGCTTATAAACATATTTTAATGTTTACCGTTATTTTGTGCTTGAGGAATATTCGATTATGGCATGTGTAGTTTATATAAAAAATTATTTAAGTAGTTATCGCCTCGAATTTCTTTTTAATTTCGGTTCGCTGAAATTATTTCAAGTAAAAAGCATTAAAAACTATTTCAAAACAAAACAAAAAACATGAACTGAACTTGTATTGACTATGGTAACATTTATTTCTTGTATATTTATTTTTACGGGTAGTCGTTTGTTGGCTTTTCTGCTAAACACTCTTACTAAATAATATCGAAGAAATATCGAAAAACAAAGAAACAAAAACAGTTTTGAAAAATAATGAAGCTTTACTTACTTTAGTAAAATAATCCGAAACAGCAAAATGGGATATTAAAAAAGTAAACACGTAATTACCTTAATTTTTTTAAAGCAAAGAATCGATATAAATATGAATAAGAAGAAAATGGCGCCCTTTTCTCTTCGTTTCAGTTTTACAGTATTGAACGGTGTAGTATTGCGCCGTCGGATTCAGGGTTATACTATTGTAATGTAAAGAATACGCAGAAAGGGGTGTAATCAACTGAATTCCTTCTAGTACACTGATAAAAAAGCTTAAACAGATATATAAATAAAATAAAAAAGGTTATGTAACTATTTTTAAAAAGACACGTAATAACGTGATAACAAGTAACGTTCTTATTCTTTATTATTTATCTATTTATCTATTTTCGAAAGAGTGTCACGTGCAAGTGGAGATGGAAAAAAAACAGAGTTATGCAAAATTTGTGTCGAGAATTGTCTAAAGTTCCGACTTTTTTTTTTGGCTTTCAGTTTAATAAGAACGTAAATTTATGAGATGAATTTATTCAACACAATATGATTCAACTCAAAAAAATAAATAAAAGCTAACGTTAATTAAGATTAAAGTCAAGGTGCTATTGTGGACCCTCACCCCTTTTAAAAAACCTTGTTAAACTTTGTGACATATTTACATTCTATGGAGGTCAGGCGCGAACGAACACCCAATAATTTTATTATACCATGTTTCTTCAAACTGAAACAATTATCAACGTATACTTACGCAAATAGATATGAAAAGTATTTGTTAAATTTGTACCATATTTCCAGGGAGTACATGCGCGAACGCAGACCACAGAAGTTTATTATACCATCTCTATTTAAGTTAAACATACTTATCAAAGTATTCTTATGTACATCTATATCCAAAACCGTTGTAAACGTTTTTTTTTTTCATTTTTTATTTCCATACTTTGGGGTCCAGGTGCCAACGCAGATTCCACAATTTTTATGAACCACCGTTCTGCCAGATCAAACACACCCATTATATCATTAAATGTAATCAGTTTTTTAAAATAGTCAACCATATAGGAGCCTATTCGTGACCAGACACCCCCTCCACACACACACACACACACACACACAGACGTTCAGCTGTATAATATATATATATATATATATATATATATATATATATATATATATATTAGTTCTTTATTTATTTACATTCTCATGGCAATTGGTTGATGACTCCGAGGTACAGACTCAGTAAATGGAATGAAAGGTAACCTCAGGGCAGGGTTCGAATCTCCCGATTGGCAGAAATTGTCATCTCCTACACTGATTATTGTGTAAGCATGAAACACTAGTGTTTGTAGATATAAAAGAAAAATTATTATTTAATTACACACACACACACACACACACACACACACATATATATATATATATATATATATATATATATATATATACACACAATAGATCCAGCCACTCTGAATGCATCGCAGACGACGAAACACGTGTCATAATGGATAATCATATTTTAAAAACAATATGCATGCCGCTCCCCATGTATGTGTACCAAGTTGGTTAAAAGGAAAATTATTCCCAACTCGCATTTAGGTAAAATGCACTTTTGTAAATAATTGAATTCATTCAAAACGTATCGCTAAAAAAAAAAAAGACAAAAAGAAACCAGTTGTTGTGATAATTGAAATATTTCGAAAAGGACTTCTGTTTTTTTTTTTTCATAAAATGCGTTTGCCCTTAAAAGCTGCAACTATAGACAACTAAACATGAGTTAAATACCTGGATGTATTGCTATTATAGAGTGTTTCTTTTCGGCAATAACACATTTTATTACGACCTTTTTGTTAACGTGCTCGTATTTTCACGTGTCCATGGGAGGGGGGGCAGGCTTTACGCATGCGTGTCTCTCTCACTCGTACTTTCTTCTTCTTTTCTCTCTCTCCCTCCCCCTCTCTCTCTCTCCTTCCTTTTCTCTCATGCGCACACATGTGTGCATGCGTACGAGTGTCGTAATATGTAGAGCTTCTCTTGCATTTCAGATTCAACCTGAGGTTTAAAATTTACAATTTTGCTTCGGGTTGTATTTTTAATGAAGAACCCTTCTCTTCACCATTTCCTCGGACATTAATTACACAGAATTAACTTTTTTTTTAAATTTCTTTCCATCCATTCTCTTCGTCCGTTTACGTTCACAATGAAGGGGCGGGGGGTACGCCTGTGTAATGACGGGTAATGATCGCGTCTCAGTTTGAGAACATGACCCACAAATAATTGAAATATTGAATTTCCTGGGGTTGACATGTTAATTCTCGACCAATTGCAACTGAGCTAATCTAATGTGAGATCCATACGTATTGATTTCTTCCGTAGCCAAAGGTAAGACGAGCAAGCACTTGGGGGATTTAAATCACCCTAACATATTGGCCTTGCTTCCAGGTATTTGCAACTCTCAGATACTAGTCATAATCTCTTAAGACCGTTTTAATCGTCTGTCGATATCTCTGTGCCGAAATGCAGTTCGATTATTTGCACAAGAACAAAGATGCGCCCTCCGAGTGCTAATATTTAATCTCAATTTACATAAAGATAGGTATGTGTATACATTTATACATATTTACACATTTATATATGTACATGTTTATATATGTGTATATGTATACATATGTGCATATGTTTAAATGTGCATACATTTATATATGTATATGTTCATATATGTGTGCATATGTGCATATGTTTATGTGTATACATTTATATGTGTGTAAACATTTATATGTGTGTAGACATTTATATATGTGTAGACAGTTATATATGCATATGTTTATGTGTATATATTTATATATGTGTAGACATTTATATATGTGTATACATTTATATATGTGTAGATAGTTATATGTGCATATGTATATGTGTATATGGTTAAAAAACCATAAAGCGGGAGACCAGTAGCCGCATTAAGCTGGTCTGCAGTTTAACTTGTTGCTGGCTTTCTTGCTCTTGCTTGTTGCTGGATCTCAACATTTTGAGCCGAGAGAGAGACTTAGCTGTCGTACAAAGCTAAGACTCTGTAACATCATATTTGTATAGATACTCCCTCAGGCATTTGTCTATAAAAATGGTCCTGTGGCGATGGAATAGTTATGACGCATGGAGGCTTGAAATGCTGGAAACATGTAATAATTGATCTCAATGACCGTCTTCAGTATCATGCCTGCGTGAGCGTGTGAATTCACCAGTAGAACTAAGAAAAAAAAAGTCATTTCTGGGCTCATGGACATTAAGTGTCTGAGGGAGTGGCACTCGTCTGACACGACGTTTGCAATCATCATATGTGTATATATGTGCATATATTATGTGTATACGTTTATATATGCGTATACATTTATATATGTGTATACATTTATATATGTGTATATGTGTATATGTGTATACATGTGAATATGTTTAAATGTGTATAAATTTATACATGTTTATTTATGCTATATATGCATATATTTATGTGCATACTTTTATATATATGTACATTTCATGTTATATATATATTATATTATATTATACAGAAAACGGTTAGAGCACTGTACAAGTGGTGGACGGATATTTGTTTAAATCGACATTTGGAGAGATTATTTCGTGGGTCGATCGGTAGAACTGCTGACTGACAATGCGATGGTTCTAGGTTCAATTATTCGGCTTCGCAGAGGTGGTAGTCTAGCGGCATTGATACAACGAAAGAGGACTGTATGCCGATGACTACAAATATATATATATATATATATATATATATATATATATATATATATATATATATATATATACTAGCAAAAGTACCCGTTGTTGACTGGGTTCAAAAACAGCCTACAGAAAATGGACTCTGATTTATGAAAGTATGATAGGTTATGAAAAGGAAGGGTTGTAAAGAGATAGCTTCGAATTTGGGGGTATCAAAACCAAAGCAAAATATGATGAAAGTAAAAATGAAATAGATAAACCCCATAATTTATTATTCCATACCTGTTCACACTGAAACACTTATCACAATATTCTGTGGATCTATATTAAAAAAAAAAACTTGTTAAACTTTGTGACATATTTCCATTCTACTGAGGTCAGGCGCGAACGAACACCCCATAATTTTATTATACCATATTTCTCCAAACTGAAACATAATTATCAAAGTATACTTACGGAGATAGATATGAAAAGTCTTTATTAAAGTTTGTGTCCATTTCCATTCTTTGGAGGCCAGGCGCGAACGCAGACCCCACACTTTTATTATACCATCCCTATTTAAGTTAAAACATACTTATCAAAGTATTATTATGTACATTTTTATCAAAAACACTTGTAAACGTTTTTTTTTTAATTTTTAAATTTTTTATGTCCATACCTTGTGGAGCAGGCGCGAACGCAGACTCCACAATTTTAATGAACCGCCATTCTGCCAGATTAAACATACCCATTCCTGTGTCTCAATACATCTTCTATCATTATATGTAATCAGTTTTTTTTTAATAGTCAACCATATAGGAGCCTATTCGTGACCACACACACACAAACACACACACATCTAGCTATATATATATATATATATATATATATATATATAAATAAATATGAAATTTATTTATACAAACATTGATGACTACATATGTGCATATATGTTTCTGTAATCACCCGCGTTGGGGAATTACGTCTTCAGGCCAAGAATTATCGTCGAGAACTGATATTTCAAACAAAAACGTTTTCTTGTTTCGTTTATAAAGTTAGAATGTAACATGAGTGGGGGTTATGAGCGGGGAGAGGACAAGTGAGGTCTTTGAAGATAATAAACATCTTTTTTATTTCCCTTTTTTTTTTTGTATATTCCCTTTTTAAGTTTATCTATCCCGTCTTTTGGTTTTTATGGCATAAGGTACTTGAGAATTTAGTATTTTTGTCTTGCGGTCTGTAAATTAAAAACATTTCTCATGGGCATTGAGTACTGACCGGTGCCGTTCCATCCACACACACACACACACACACACACACACACACACACATACACACACACACACACACACACACACACTAGAAGCAAACATACGCTTATATCTATACTCAGGAGCGGATATACACTGTTCGTTATATATATAATGCATATATATGCGGCGTAATTA
This sequence comes from Euprymna scolopes, assembly GCF_053919585.1. Lineage (NCBI taxonomy): Eukaryota > Metazoa > Mollusca > Cephalopoda > Sepiida > Sepiolidae > Euprymna > Euprymna scolopes. Next base: position 128,053,066 of record NC_136488.1, read on the forward strand.
CGTTACTTTGCGGCAAAATTACGATTATGTTAACATATTGACAGCATAATTACGCTCATTTTTCCGTTAGATCACTGAAGTTAAGCGACATTTAGACTGGCCATTAGAAAAGTGGGTAACGATTTAGGAATACCAAACGTTTTGTAAGTTCACTGCTAGCGGCATTATTTCTATTAGGTCTTTACTCCTTGGCACTGGCATCAAGCAGTACCGATTCAGGAGAGATGTCGGGTTAGGGATTGCGTCAACCTTGCTTCAAATTTACACTACCTACCCTTACAGGGAGTATCCATTGTCTCACAATGCTGAATGGAGGTCATCTTATGTTTATACATTTATATTTATAGGATTTAATCATAAACTAATTTTGGAAAATATCTGCCGTAAGGGTGGGTAATATGGGCTATATCTAGTTTTAATATTTTTTTATTCGCAGTTTGAGCTGCGAATAACGGAAGTGTAACACCGGCAGTGAATATTCAGAGGTTATAGTACACAAAAAATGTAATTGTGTTATATTTTAAAGGAGTTCTGTAGTATTTGCTTAATATGAGCATAATCTCCAATTTGAAAATCCAAATATTTCAGATTTGCATTAAATTTTATCTATCGTGATTAGGTATCAATTAAGCAAGATTCCATGAATTTCAATTTATTCATAAGACGATTTCCGCCTTAAATTACAGAGTTTGAATGCAAAACGCGATGACCGTCATTTTTAAAAATGAGGGAGCTCTCACTACCAGCAGTCTTGAATTTCAATATGAGACCGCATCCCAAAAGCACGTTTTACATAATGTGATTCCGTCATATATTTTTTGCTTTAAATTAAAATAGAACTTTTGTCGGGGTCTAGATTCACTATATTCGTGCTTTTAATCTATTATAATCAAATTGTATTCCTGTTTGTCTATTTATTTGGTTGTTCAAAATTTGATTAATACAGGGTGACCCCCCCACAAAAAATACGGGCCCAATTCTACTTAGGCCCCTTTCTTAGTGCTTTGTCCGAATGAAATGAAACTTTGCTCATAGCTACTTTATCATATTAAAAACATCACATCCAAACACAAGAGTCTTTAGCCTTTTTTTTCCTCCGTTCTACAGCATATGTTTTAACATATGTAGCTGCTAACACTTCACTGTTGCTCCTGAAGAATTTAATTCTGAAAATATACTAATAATTACCACTAAAATATTCTAATAATGGCCACTAAAATATTCTAATAATTGTCACCAAAAAGTCTAATAATGGCCACAAAAATATTCTAATAATGCCCAAGAAAATATTCTAAAAATGGCCACTAAAACATTCTAATAATTGCCACGAAAATATTCTAATAATGGCCACTAAAATATTCTAATAATGCCCACTAAAATATTCTAATAATGGCCACTAAATATTCTAATAATTGCTACTAAAATATTCTAATAATGGCCACTAAAACATTCTAATAATTGCCACGAAAATATTCTAATAATTCCCACTAAAATATTCTAATAATGGCCACTAAAATATTCTAATAATTCCCACTAAAATATTCTAATAATTCCCACTAAATATTCTAATAATGCCCACTAAAATATTCTAATAATTGCTACTAAAATATTCTAATAATGTCCACTAAAATATTCTAATAATGGCCACTAAAATATTCTAATAATGCCCACTAAAATATTCTAATAATTCCCACTAAAATATTCTAATAATTGCTACTAAAATATTCTAATAATGGCCACTAAAATATTCAAATAATGCCCACTAAAATATTCTAATAATGGCCACTAAATATTCTAATAATTGCTACTAAAATATTCTAATAATGGCCACTAAAACATTCTAATAATTGCCACGAAAATATTCTAATAATGGCCACGAAAATATTCTAATAATGGCCACTAAAATATTCTAATAATGCCCACTAAAATATTCTGATAATTCCCACTAAATATTCTAATAATTGCTACTAAAATATTCTAATAATTGCTACTAAAATATTCTAATAGTGTCCACTAAAATATTCTAATAATGGCCACTAAAATATTCTAATAATGCCCACTAAAATATTCTAATAATTCCCACTAAAATATTCTAATAATTGCTACTAAAATATTCTAATAATGGCCACTAAAATATTCAAATAATGCCCACTAAAATATTCTAATAATGGCCACTAAATATTCTAATAATTGCTACTAAAATATTCTAATAATGGCCACTAAAACATTCTAATAATTGCCACGAAAATATTCTAATAATGGCCACGAAAATATTCTAATAATGGCCACTAAAATATTCTAATAATGCCCACTAAAATATTCTAATAATTCCCACTAAAATATTCTAATAATTGCTACGAAAATATTCTAATAATGGCCACGAAAATATTCTAATAATGGCCACTAAAATATTCTAATAATGCCCACTAAAATATTCTAATAATTCCCACTAAATATTCTAATAATGGCCACTAAAACATTCTAATAATTGCCACGAAAATATTCTAATAATTGCCACGAAAATATTCTAATAATTGCCACGAAAATATTCTAATAATGGCCACTAAAATATTCTAATAATGCCCACTAAAATATTCTAATAATTCCCACTAAATATTCTAATAATTGCTACTAAAATATTCTAATAATTGCTACTAAAATATTCTAATAATGGCCACTAAAATATTCTAATAATGGCCACTAAAGTATTCTAATAATTCCCACTAAATATTCTAATAATTGCTACTAAAATATTCTAATAATTGCTACTAAAATATTCTAATAATGACCACTAAATATTCTTATAATGTCCACTAAATATTCTAATAATGCCCACTAAAATATTCTAATAATGACCACTAAAGTATTCTCATTATGACCGCTAAAATATTCTAATATTTTGCCACTAAAATAATCTAATAATTGCCACTATTCTATAAAATTTCCTATATTAAAAAAAATCACTCATCCAAATAAACACTTGGTTTTGCTGAGTCAAAACTACTTGCCCCTTTATTTATAGGAAGTTGTCAGTAATTATCACAGTTATGTCACAGTTATCAATTAGTTAATTGTGGTTCTTATTTTATATGTAAAACATATAAAAACATCAAAGTCATCTCAATGGAATTTTTTTATGCTTGTTTAAAGTTAGACGGTAGATAAATATGTTTTTTTTTTTTAAATATAAAGAGTATTGTTTACGTAATTATCGTCTCGAAAATAGCAATATATCCAAACATTACGAAATTTAATCAAGTAAATATTTTTTATACATAAAAGTAATTACGTTTCTGAATTTTTGCGATGATGATTGGTTATTCGTATTAATTGGAATCTTCGGACTCCTATTCTCGTCTTGAGTGTTTTTATTTTTGTCACAAAGTTTCGGTCGATGTAACCTTCGAACTTCTTTATGTATATCTTGTCGAACTCGGGAATTTGGACTGAATTTCGAGCGGAACCGTTTATTTACTACACGCGGATCGTTCCGTCAGCCATGACTGGATAAAGATCCTAATTAATTCATAATTATATTTTTTATTCGTCCACACTAAGAATTGAACCTTCAACCCTCAGGAGAATATAACTCTTACAATTGTTTTTTTCGAAGTACTCTAACCATTATGCCAGTACGAATTTTAGGAGCCTTAAATCTTCCCGAGCTCGACAGAAAGATTCTCGAGTTCCGCAAAATACACCTGAAGAAGGTCTGAGATTACATCGACCGACACATTATGACAATGACACTTAGGATGAGAACAGTAGTTCGAAGATTCCAAATAATATGTAAAAGTAATTTTTCACAGAATTGCATATTACACTGTTTTTTATACTCATAGTCAGAATATGGCTGAAAAGAAAGAGGAAATTGAATTATCTCCCTTGTTTATTTTTCTAAGTTTAGGTGTCGTTAATGTTTAATTCTTACCAAGATATCTATGCATTTTTTTTTAAAACTAATAGTATTTGTTCTAATTAATCAAGTTTTGTAATTTTTGGATATACTGTTATTTTCGCGATTACAATTATGGAAAACTACTAAATATTTTATCAGGTAATTTATATAATTAAATATATATATAAGATAAAATACCATAAAGAAAGAAACGTGAATGAACTCAATTTCTTTTTCTTATAATCCTAGATAGATACAGTGTTTTCCTCTGCTGAAAATGATAAATCTTTAACGTTTGACAAAAGAAAAGATTCTATGAAATTTTAATATTCCTAATTGTCTTATGCTCTTTATCATGAAAACAAAGTTTTCTTCATAAAAATTGATTGAATGTGAAACGTTTACAATAACAAATGCGGTTGATCTTCACATTTTCCTGTGATAATCCCATAGGCGAAATTTTCATTTATTTTCAATGGCTAAATAAATTATCTTAGAAAGTTCACATCACCTCTTGTAAAAAAAAAGAAAAGAAAAAAGAATAGCACGATTGCTTAGCCTGCTATGTTTCATTTTACTGCGTGTGTGTGCCGATTCGTATGTGGTAAAATTTTCAGTAACACTTTCAAACACACACGTAATAATTTCATCCATTTCAGTTGCTTGAATTTTTTTCATTTTGAAGTATTCTGTACGTTCCTTTAGGAAAACTAATTTTTGTTATGTGTTTTTTTTTTGTCAATTTTAGATTTTATTTATTTATTTTCTGATTACTCAATGTTTATTATAATTATGGTTTTAAAAATTTAAGTTTACAAGGATATGCATTTTCATTACTTTTTCATTAATGATCTTCGTTCGACCTGCGACTATTTATTATAACCAGAGCTAGGACAACAGCATATTCTTTTCATTGTTTTGACTCGAGTTTGTATTCGTTGATATCTTATATGCTTTTACATAGAGTTATGTGGTTCTCAGTTCATTAACTGTTTCTAACTGTGTCGGATATATACTCGAGAGTTAAAACAATGATAAGAATACGCTGTTGTCATGGCCCTAATTATAACACTATCCGGCTTAAGGGGTCGAATTAGTTGTCGATCCCTATATCAGGCCATTGCTGAGATGGCTTGTTCCCATCTAGCTAAGGTATGGTCCATATGGTCTTTTACTGTAATAATAGATCAACCTTCCCAGGATTTGCATTCCCATCTTTTCAGAAGGAGTCAGATTATTGCTAATCGTTTGGAATGCCCTTACAGAGGAATGCCGACGGGGATGTCCAGGCATTTTTTTTTTTTGCAGGTTAGCGTACTATTCTCCTAGAGCGCTGGCTTTTGAAATCCCACTTTCCGCACTTTTGTTTCACATCTTTCCGCCATGAGATAAATAGATACCTAAGAAGCTCTACATTGAAGGAGCAAGACTTTGCTGCTGGTCGAGTTGTTCGGTGGGAGGGGAGGGGCTCGGGATACACATGTTGCTTTGACCAACGTAGTATGCAGTATATTTGGATTGGTTACGGACAGGAGCGGCGCACTAGTCGACGTTCGGCAAACCGTGTTTGCTCCATATTGATGCCCTAATTGAATTTTGGATATCAAAGATTTGCCACAAATAAGGAAAACCCACATCGCCTAAACCTAACAACACTTCACAAATAGCTTCTCTCCGTTCTTTGATAGTTTGCTTTTGCACGTTACGTGCATTGAAGTCCAAATCAGCTCGTCTTTGTATTAACATTAAAGACTTGTTTTGATTAATAAGTCAAATCGCTAATACTTCTTCTTCTTCTTCTTCTTCTTCTTCTTCTTCTACTACGACTACTACTACTACTAATAATAATAATAATGATACAACGCAGAAACAGGTAGTGATTACTATGGCAGTTAGTGTTCGCATTGGTTGTATCGATATTGGTAGCAGCACAGCCCACGCGCTGCTTGGTACTTCATATTAATATAAACGGGGGCAGTTTCAAGACGCGTGCATTTCTTTTTTGGCAGCGGAATTGTAGTAAGCCGCAGCGGGAGCTAAAAATATTTTAGTCATTAATGCAGGGATAATAGGCTGATGAATGAGGGGAACTTCTCAAATTATCATTAGGCTATCAATCATTAAATGCCCAATGAATAGGGATCTTTGGCCAAAAACAGCTGGGCGAAATTAACAAATTAATCAATCATTCAATGAATAAATCTCCCCCCCTATTTCTATCCTCTCTCCCACTCCCCCTCTCTTTCTCATATATATATATATATATATATATATATATATATATATATATATATATATAAACTCGTATTATGTAGATGTTAAGTCTGCGATAGATTAAATTTAGTTGATTTTTTTTCGGGAATTTGAACTTCATTCTTTGTTTTTACATTTTTTTTTATCTAAAGCTTCTTTAGACTATATATATATATATATATATATATATATATATATACATACATATATATATATATGTGTGTGTGTGTGCGCGCGCACGTGTGTGTGTGTAGAAAAACGATGTTTTTGTTTTTGTTTTTAATGTTTTATCTTTTGTATTTCAAGCGATCCTCCGCTCTTGTTCACAAAATAACACACACACAAAAAAATACTTCAAGGTCAAAAACTTGCACAGTGAAAAATATTAGATAGAATAGATTCTGACCTAGAAAACCGCAATTTTTTTTTTGTGAACAAGATCAGAGGACTGTTTGAAATATAGAACAATAAAACATTACACATAAAAAAAACCCATCGTTTTCATGCTTCAATCCTCATGAAATTGAAATCACTATTCTAGAAGCATACATGGACTTTTTAACATTATATATATGTAGATAGGTAGAAAGATAGGTAGATAGATAGATAGATAGATAGGTAGATAGATAGATAGATAGACTACGATTGATATATTCATAGACATTTTGATTTAGCACTAATGACCAACCCAATCACAATTAAACAACTTAACGATTCTTACAATTTATCTCCTCTAATAGGGAAACTTATATTAAAAGAACGGAACTTCTATTTAGGTACCGTTTAGGTAACTTCGATCAGATAAAATAACATCGATAATAAATAAAATAAAAAAAACAATCAATCAATAATGAAAGCAAATAAACGCTCATTTAATTTTACACACAAATCCAGCATTTTGAATCTTACCGACGATAAGAACAGATATAGCATTATATCTTTAAATTCTAATGGCGATCACTCTTTCCATGTCACAAACGCTATGAACGCTTTGAATGCTAACGGTAATTTTTCATTCATAAAAACAAACAAAAACATTCATTTCAAATCACAAACACAACAAATGTATTTTCAAATATTGTACTTGTATTTCATTTTCAAATTAATCAAACAGAGGAAGTCTTGAAAAAAAGACGTAACGTCGAACATTGAAATAATTTTGATTTATTTCGTTTTTATTTCTTCAGCTATATATTGGTTGCAAACAGTCAAAATCCAAATATATTGTTTTCATAGTTTATTGTGTCTTACAGAAATATATATATATATTAGTGATGGGACGATTCCAATATTTTTCCCAATTCCGATACAATTACCGATTCCGTGCTAAATTCCCGATTCCGATACAATTACCGATTCCGATTCTGATTCTTTATAAATCTCTAATTATTTAACTATAAGATTTTTATTTCCCCGATATTCGTAAAAAAAAAGCATGTTGAATATGCAGATATCTTCCTAAACGTCAAAATACACTTGTGGAGAATGATCTATCGATTTTAGCTTTACTGGTAATTTAAAATCAGTAAATATTTAATATCTTATCATAATTTCCAGCAATGGAAGATTCTGTTTTAAACAAAATCAAATAAAAAAAGACAATTACAAGAATCGTTTTGGCATCGGAAAATAGGCATCAATTTTTCCGATTTTGATACCGATTCCGATGCCCCAAATCTTTCGATTTTTCCGACAGAATAAAGGAAGCTATATATATATATATATATATATATATATATATATATATATATATATATATATATATATATATATATATATATTTATATATATATATATATATATATATATATAGCTTCCTTTATTCTGTCCTTTAGCCCTCACATACGATAAACGTAGTTTCTGACAAAGAGGTAAAATTGCGGTTTTCTGGGTTAAAATGTATTCCATGTAACACATATCGTTGGCAAGTTTTTGACCTTGAAGTACTATTTTGTTTTTCTCCTTAAATCAAGTGGCTTCGTTCCTAGTCTGGAAGGATTTATATATATATATATATATATATATATATATATATATATATATATATAGCATTAAAATACGTAAGAGTTTGAATATATGCCTAAGTGTTAGCTTTACTCATTTCGAACTGCTTTAAAGCTTCACCGCTCACTCATAATTGCGACCAAATTTCAGACAATTTGTACAGTTCATAGGTCACCTACTCAGCTATATTTTGAAAAAAAAAATTCAATTTTCGTTCAGTAAGACAAAAGTTATAATAAAATTACTGTGTTAAAAAATTCTTAGAATTTATAAAGAACGTGGCGACATTTTTTGTTTTTTGATTGGCTGGTGATTATCATAGTAACCAAATCCCTTATGCTACCTAAAATCGGCTGGAAACGGCAGAGATCATGACGTAACAGGATATAAAAAAAACTGTCGCTAATAATTCACCGCTGTTCCGATCTGTCGCTCAGCTATATTGTCGCTGTGCTCAAAGGCTAACTGACCTTTCACTTTTCCTCGCCGGCAAAAGCTAACTGCTGAATGAACGCCACAACACAGAGAGAGAAAAAGAGAGAAATCAAAGAGAGAGAGAGAGAGAGAGAAAGAACGAGAGAGAGAGAGGGAGGGAGAGAGGAAGAGAGGGAGAGAGAGAAAAGCAGAGAGGGGGGAGGTATTAAGTGAAATAGAGAGAAAATATTATTTCAAAGCAAAGCTTTGAAAATCATGGATTACAATAGAAAAATTCGAGCATGAAAAGTAATATGGTTAAGATTAAACATAGTAAAGTATTACAGTATTAATTAAGAATTTATAAATAATGTAAAATTTAACTTTAAAAAAAAATTCTTAATGCTGCAATATTTTAAGTCATAAACTTATTATATTTTGAACTAAAATATCTTGTCTTTTTTCCAGTTTTAACAACTAGTCCTATTGCTTTTCTATGTTTAATCTTAACCATATTACTTTTCATGCTCGCATTTTCCTCTGATGAGTCGTGGACGACGAAACACGTGTCAGTGGATAATTATATTTTTAAAAATAATATATATATATATATATATATATATATATATATATATATACGCGCCACTAAAATAAAATTTTAAAATAAAGTAAAATCAATGTGCAATAATTTCTCTCTAAATATCCCACAAGACATACATTTGTAATCCTTAGAGTTTTTTTATAAGGGAGTCACTATTTATCAAGGCTTGAAGTTCACTCGAGGATAAGGGTTAATGTGTGTACGGTGGAAGCAAAGTAATCGATAATGATGAAGATTTATAAAATTTTATTATTTAAGGAGACAGCTAAATAAGAACTTGTTTACATCGGACTTTACGACTATTATATTGTAGCCAGCTTGAAAGCAGGCAAGTGAAAGTTTTTACATGCGGCCAGTTTCTAGTAAGTTTTGTTCATGGAATCTGCTTTTAGATTAAGGCAATGAGGTAAATTTCTATCTTTTAAATGTTTAATCACGGTGAATATTGGTTGTAGGGAGTTGAGTGTTTTTTGTTGCTATGGCTAACATATGTTTTCTTTAAATCCTTCAAAACAGTCGTCGTCCTTCAAAGTAGATGCTCTAGGGCGACCAGATCCAGATTGTTTTTTTTACCGAACGTTCGACTTCGAACCTTTGACCAATTCGCTTCACTGCAGAAAGAGATGTTTTCACATTATTTTTTTTTTTTTTTTGAAATATCAAAAATCTGCTTGTAAATCATTTTGGACTACATTAATCCTGCAATTTGGCTTTTTATATCCTCGCCAAGATGCGGTCTTATCAATTTTTAAGATTAATTTTTTCGCTTATTATTATATGCTATAATAATAATGATCTGCAAATTAGAAATTTTCAGTTAAAATTAACAAAAAATAATGGAAAAAAAAATATTGAAAAATCGATTTCTTCCTGCTTTCACTTTTGACCGATTTTTTTTGCTCATGGGTGTATTCTTGGAAACCTCGCACACTTTGAGAATTGAAGACTGCAATAGGTGAAAATATAAAAAAATAGCATTTAGAAAGCAGCTTCCAGTTAGTACTCGTGAAAATAGCCATCATTTGTTAGACATAATTTTTCGCTTCTAAATATTCCATAATGACATATTTTAGTAAATGTTTTCATGTAAATTCTAACAGTTTTGTAAAAATATTCGCTGAGGTTTGAGTTTTGTGTTCCTTAAAAACATCCGTTTCTCGTGACTCACTCTTAATATTCAAATATTTATTCATGATGTTTGGTTTGATTGTTTTATTTTACACATTTCAACTAATTTAAAACCGGATCTAGTAATTTTGGAACAACTTTTTATGCTTGAAATTCTCATATTTTCAAATATTTATTCCATAGTGGTTGGCTTGATTTCTTTGTTTGACGGCATTTCAACCCCTTTCGAGCCACTCAATTCCGAACCCAGTAAGTTAGGAAAAAATTTAACGCCTCACGTTTTTTGTATCTTTTAAATGTTTAATCACGAAGATTGGTTTGGTTATTTTCTAGTAGAAAAATGTTTTTTTTTTTTTTTACTTTGCAGAACATGATTGAATTGTGAAAAGGAAAGGAAATATATAACACTATTGTTTTGTATATTTAAGGTCAGGAAGCCAGTATCCTCATAGAGCCTGATCTGGTGGCACCAGGTTGAAATAAAGAAAACTTTTTTTTAAATTTCAAACGATTAAAACTATGAAGTGCGATTGAAAAAAAAATACTTATCTTTGGTAAAAATTATTTCATGTATATTTGATCCCCATTTTCACGCTAAACGGCTGGGTCGATTTATTCAATTAAATTTACATTATATGCCTGGCAGTGTTCTTAGACAGGTTTTGTTTTGGAATATCTTCGTTAGGTATCGATAACACTAGCCAACCAAAAAAGATTGCCATGGTGCTTAAATTGTTTCAACTATTTTTACCAAATTTGAGAGTGCTGATTCCAGAAATGCTGTTACCTTTTTCTATCAGGTCTTATTTTTTTTTTCTGATATGGCATATCCCCTTTGTTGGAAGTCGATAGCTACAATAAAAGCAGGCGAATTGAAGAAACGATATTTTTTATGTAACTTTAAGACACATATTCATGAAAACACACCATATTCACAATTAAAGCTTAAAGTTGTAAAAAATGCTTAACATAGACATCATCATGCATAAATTTACGTTTTAATGATTTTTCAGAAGGGGGTGACTCCAGCATCATCGCGTTTTATAGACCAACAGTAGTCTGCAAGCATGGTGACATCCCAAAGACCTTGATAGCGAACTTCCATGTCGCTAATGGCTTTGATGGAAGCGTTCCTCTTGCTCATCGCTCACACCACCCAGATTTTCTGGAAAACAGGCAGAATGGCTGTGCAAAAAAATGTAACTTGATCCTCATATTTGCATCCAGTTGATGGAAGCTTATCATTAATGTTTCAACAAGCTCTCTGTAATTAAGCTCCCTTATTATTTCTAAGAAGAATTTTACTTCATTCGTGAACGCCATCAGGCACCAGTACTGTGGGATTCATAAGATTACAGGAATTTGCGTCATTCATAAAATTTCGAATCTGGAGTCCATCTAAAATTCCAGCTTTTAATTTTCTCTATGGTTAGGCCTAGTTGTTTCATGCAAATATATTTGAAACAGTCGCCATCTTTCTCAAGAGCCTTCACAAACTGTTTTACGATGCCAAGCTTTATGTTAAGAGGAGGAAACACAATTTTGGAACGTTCCACTAAAGAGGAAGACAGAATATTGAAAGAGCCAGGAATCAGTACACTGCGCACAGGCCAATCTTTTTTCATCCAGCGCTTTATTCTTACCCTACTATCCCGCAATCACAAAAAGCAAGAAAATTTCTGTAGCCACCTTGTAGCCCCATGATTTTCAAATCAACCCAACCATTTTCAAATCGACACATATGATCAGTTTGTGCTGTCTATATGAAATCTTTTTCAGAACAAATTTGACTTCATCGTATTTTTCCTTGAGGGTCGTTGAATGGCCTAGAAGAATTGATTAATATAATTTTAAGATAAAAAGTTATAAAGTAGCAAATATCTCAGCAACTTGCCCTGATGAGAAAAAAAAGAATAATATGATTTACAGAATCAGCACACCCACATTAGTCTAAATCAGCTCACAAACTTTGGGCACCAAAAATGTGTTGGCCAGTGTAATAATCGGAAAATCCGATGAAAGAAAGAAGAGGCGATTTTGACTGAAGTTAATGCCTTATACAGCCTTTGAGAAATTGTATTACCACACAAACCTGGCATATATATACCTGGCATATAATATCAACAGTAGCTTATTTGATATAATAGTAGCGTTCGAAATGGGTGTTTCTGTTTAGAGCACAATCGAAGCATAATACTTGCCGTTCACATCTTAACCTAATTCAAGCCATCATATACATAAAATAATTTTATTAAATCAACAGTATGTTCTCTACAGTGCAATATAAAATACAATGTATTATGGACTAAGTCACTGTGAAGAGGCATGTGAAGCTTTCTCCCGATGCACAGCGATTGGTCCTCACCGAGAACAGGCAATCAATCGACTTGATTGAAAAATGACAATTTCACCGATTTCGATGATAATAAAGTATGGGAGGGCGTAACATTGGTTAATTCTCATTAAAGTAAGCGCAACGTCGAGTCTGTCTCTATAAAACAAAAATATGGAAGAACTATGAAATCATAACCCGGAAATGACACCATTTCTCTTACTAATGTGTTGTTAGTGGTTGTGGTGGGCGGGAAGAACTACATTAATATTGAAAATTGTGGTAAAGTAAAAGTTGCATGATCATCATTCGCGTCAATGCATTTATGTAATTATTTGGAAAACCTGATGAGTTATGGTAAAAAAAATCATATCATTTCACTTAAAATGATATGATAAAATGTCAGTAGTAGGGAGGGAAATAACACAGTAATGTGAAATTTTGTAGTGAAGCAAGAGTTGCCTAATCACAAAGCTTCTCAACAGATTTGTTTGTTAATGCTGAGTAATCTTCCGAAAATGACGTCTTTTTTCCAAAAAAAAAAAAATTGTTGTCGATAGGTAAAATGATTTCAATTTTCTTAAAATTTTTCTTCCTTGGTGGGAAGAGAGATTATTTCATATATGTTGTACAATATCTGCCGAGAGTATGTTAAATTGTTTAATATATGTATATAAATTACTCGTCCGAAAGTAGGTAAACATATTTTAAATATGTGTTGGACATTACCCGTACGCAGAAGGCAAAATTATTTCATATACATGCTATAAATTACCCATCCTAGAGAAGGTACAATTATTTCATACATGTGTGATAGCCGTCCTAGGGTTGGTAAAATATTCTCTTGCTCGAAATAGCAAATGATACATAGACATTAAAAATTCCTCTATCCTAAGAATAACAAATATATTCAAAATCAACTTCAATTTTCTCATTGTTTATGTTTCCAAAGCAACGTCGGGTAGCCCTGCTAGTAAAATATAAAACATACGTATATGATATTATGGATTAGGCGCAAAACAGCGCTACTGGTACAGTTTTTGACCCATGCTAAAACCAACTTTTTTGTCGGCACTTTCTGATTATATGCAGGGTGAGTCACGGAAAACGGACGTTTGTTTTTTAAGAAAAGCAATTCAAAATCCAATAAGTAATTAAAACAAAATTTTAGATAAGGACAAACAAAACGACATCTTAAGCAGGTTTAAAGACACCCTTCTTCATTCCTTATCCCTTACTCAAGTAGAGCAAGGAGCGTTCTAAAAAAATCCGTTTTCTGTGACTCACCCTGTAGATAAACAGCGCTTTTGCCAATTGTATTGTGAGACAACAGGCGAATGTTTTCAATCGTGAATTGAGTGACTCTCAAAATCTCCGAAATTTTGACGAGAAAAAAAAGAAGAAAATCTCATAAAACCTAACTCATCTAAAAATATAAAAACCTAATATATTTTTTCACACTAACGTTAAAATAATCTAGTCGGTCTGGTTGAAAAGCGGTACCAGTCCAACAAAGGACAATTTATCAAAATCATAAAGATATTAAACAAACCTAAACCTTAATAGTAAAAAAAATCTTTCTTATATATATAAAATCTTTCTTATGTATGGATTCGAATAAATATAACCCTTGTAAATTAAAAAAGGAATCCATTTTGAACTTGAATACAGGGACGGATCTCACAGGTAAGGAAGACATTTTATCTAACATGAATCGGTTAGCTAAATCAATAATGAGCAGGTAACTAGATCCAATATCTGGAACATTTCTTTGGTTTTGTGATTAAGGGAGGTGGTGTTTAATGAACACTGCTGGGAAGCCATGCTTTTAATATACTGTTTTGTTTTTAAATCCCCGAAACAGTGTTTCAAGGCAAACAAGTGATGATTCCTTAAATTAACCTTAGTTCTATTGTGAATTCGAGAGAGCAAGTTGATGCATTGATTACAGGTGATTAAATGACTTACTGACTTAATAGTTTCCCAAAGAATGATAAAAAATATAAAATTAAAATTTTTTTTTTATATAGTTTTAAAGGTTAAAATAGTTTTCAAGACTATATATATATATATATATATATATATATATATATATATATATATATATATATATATATATATAAAGAGAGAGAGACAATAAAGTCCAAAGCCACAAGAGCCATAACAGTCAACCAACCGGAATTCCAAGACTCGAGTTTCGTCCTCATTTTGGTTCATCAGTTAGACACATCCGAACTTAGGATTCGAAACCCTAGCCTCTTGCATGGGAGGCAAGCACATTGCTAACTGAGCAAACGCTTCGCACACAAGAAATTCTATTAACTAACACAGATCAAGCAATACGCGCCGAAATCCGAAATATATATATATATATATATATATATATATATATATATATATATATGTATGTGTGTGTGTGTATGTATATATATGTATATGCATATGTATGTATATATATGTATATATATGTATGTATATATATGTGTGTATATATGTATATATATGTATATTTAAATGTATATATATATATCTATATATATATATATATATATATATATATATATATATATATATATATATATACATGGAAACCTATGATTATAAGATTTACAAAATATTACTGGTCGTAATATTTTATGTATTAAACCATCTAAATAGGAATTGCTCAATATACAGGATAGAGCAAATAAAGCAAATTATAGTGATTCAATGAAAATAAAAAAAACCTTTATTCAAATCAAGGATTTTTTTATTATTCCAAGGAAGACAAAGAATACTTTCGAAATTTTATCTCCTTATCCTATAGGGTTTCGATGCCTACCATCTCTTCAGAGGAGAAGATATTAGCAAATAGATAAAACGGTATTCACCCTATTTGCAGTAATGTCAGTTAGACATGGAAAATCATAATCATCAAAAATTGATTAAAATAGAAGTCACATAGCGGAGGAAATTGAAAAAAGGATATAAAGGTTTAGTTTCAAATTGCGCGGTAAAATCCACGGTATCTGTCCTTTAAAGCAGTGAGGTAATGAGATCATAGCTGTATGTTTTGTAATCTACATCAGAGAGTAGAAATCTAAGTTAATACAGTGACCTTCTGATTTCTGCTCATCGACCACTTCTGTTTGCTAACTGAAAAAAACATTTCTAGTTATACCGTAGCTTAAGATTTTGTGGAGTAGACTTTTATGCCATACCCTATCAAAGGCCTTTGATATATAAAGAACAATTACCCTAGAAAAGAAGGCTTCATTTAGAGATTCGCTTATCCTATGAAATATGAAATATAGCTGTTAGCACCCGCTGTAGATCTAGTAGAACGGAAAGCATATTGTATGTCATTGATGAGGTTATTGTTACTGAGGTGGTTGACTACTTCTCTATTTAACACAGATTCCAACAATTTACTCATGACGCACAGGATTGATCTGTATTGAGAGTGAGATAACCGATCACTTGAATTTTTAAATATCGAACATACAGATGAGGTTTTCCATGTTGTTGGGAAGCAATTCTCTTTGGGTGGTCTATACTAGCTTGTTCTAGACCCCCGTTTTTTTTCCGTTTCGCATAGTGTTTTTTAGCATCATCTTCCCTGTGTACGGCATTGTGCATGGTCATTAGTTTCCTAGTTTTCTAGTTGAGATGCCTTCGTTCTTATTTGGCTCAAATTGTTTAGAATATCTTCTTGCCTTCCATTGCCTTCAGTTTCTCCCGTCTCATCTCCAGAAATGCACACTTTTCCGTTCCGAGTTCCATTTGAATGTCTGGTTGAAGATCTTGGTTATGCAAAATTTCCTGAAGCTAAATTGTTTCCCAATTCTTCCTGCCATTCTATATACCTGTTCGGATGTTGGGGGCTATTTCGAAAATTTCTAGACATTTGAGTACCTATGAATTGAGCACCATGTCAAATTCCTTCTTACAGTCTGACCAGCCCATGACAAGGTTAGTAGATGTTCGTTTGATGTTTCTCATGATTATTTCATCGATCAGAAAATTGGTGACTCGCCGATCTTTTTTGGCAACATTTCCGTTCCTCAGGCAGCAAATTATTTTGGTTAAAATAATCATAAATACTTTCAATAATATGCTACTGAAAAGTTTCCACATAACTAAGAGGCAAGTGTTTTGTCTTAACTTTGTCACTTCCGCCCTCTTTTATTATCAAGACTGTAATGTCCTTTGTCAGCCACTCAGGGAAGCTACATGTATTCAATCACTCATTTAGAATTGCTGCAAGAAGTAGGTGAAGATCTTGAAGGTTTTTGTACTAGTATCCCTGGACTCTTTTAGATCCAGGGGCTTTCCAATTTGAAAACTTTCAACCTTCACCTTCGGTATCTCATCGATGACTTTTATCTTCGTATGTGGCTCTATTCTAGAGGGCATCTCCCGTTCAATATCTTTCATCCATCCTGCATCATGTTGATGTTTTACCTGCCTTTCCCAAATACATTTCCAAAATGCACGACATTAATCGACAGCAGGTATAACGTCCTTCCCTCTTTCAATTCCTTGTAGCTGATTATAAAAAAGTTACAAACAGTCTGTTATGTCGGTACTGCTCCATTCTGCCATTGTAACGTGTAACTTATGCAATTTTAGCTGTAATACGCTGTTTCTGTTCTTCACAATTTTATTTAAGACGTTAATCTAATTCGTTTTAGCGATAATGTATCAAAGGTTTATCTGGGAATCTTCGTTTTAGTCTTGTGTCGGACATGGCATCTGCACTAGATATTGCGGCCCCATGTACGTCGTTTTAGATTTGCAAGTTTTGAACATTCATATTAGAATGGAAATGTGCAAAGGTTTTCTTACCTGATATTTTTATTGTAATATTATATCGAATTTTCTCAGCCAAGATAAAGATCTAATTTTGGCCGAGAAACGCTGTTAACGTACATGTATGAACCTAATATAAATAAATACTATTGTTTAACATCTGGCATTTGCCATCCTTAGAGATGTTGTCGCCAATATAGTTTCCTGGAGACTTTCTACCATCTATGCTGTTTGCCCCATGGCTAGAGTTATTATTAAAATGATAATCACCATTTCCATTACTGTAATTATTCCTAGTATTTTTTTTTTAAATCTTGTTTTGAATTTTTGGATATTTTGTTTTCGTTTGGATATTTTTCTTAGTTCCATTTTGAGACTGTTTCGATCGTACACGTCCGATGTTAAGAATTCTTTTTAATTAAGATTTTCTTTCAAACTTTGACTACAACTTATCGAATCGTTCATTATTATTTACTCATTAGGAGTAGTCATATAAGCCATCATCAAAGATTGCTCTTTAAGGAAATCTTGTGGTGTTCCCCGGAGTCCGAGTGACAACAAGTTTTTCCAGATTTCCAGTACTTTCCACCTCTTTCGATAAAATTTGCAAAAGAATTTGCGTTATTACAATAGCCGCTTACAATTGATTTCTCGGTGGCGGCGACCATTAGTCTTCACTGGAATTTGGGTGACAATAAGCCTCCTCAAGATCTCAATCATCTTTGCTCTCACCCAGTGGAGGTCTGGCTAGTGCTTTCTCTACTCGGTCTTTCCATCCTCCTTGGCCCTCATTATTTGGTGTAGTGCCCCTTTTATGCTGACACGCACACAAAACAATGGGGAGTATCATACAATTATACAATTCCAGTTTTCATGATTTCATGTGATGGCTTTTTGTCTTTTGTATCTGTAGCCGTTCCTGTGTCCAGTTCGTGTGTAGTTTATGTGTGCAGTTAGTCTTCACATTCAAGGTTTTTCATTAATATTTCTGCAGTTTCCATTATTGAAATTCATTGTATCTTCTCGGTCATCCCTTCGATTCAAATCTCTTTTTTCGAAGTTTTTCGGTATCGTTCCTAGTGATCCTACTATTAGTGGTATTAGCTTTACTTTCTTGATATTCCAGATCCCTTTGAACTCTCTGTCCAGTTCCGTGTATTTGCTCCGCTTTTCAGTCTCCTTGATCTTTACTGTGTGGTCTGCTGGAACGGCAAAATCTACAATCTGGCAGGACTTTTCCTTCCTGTAAACTGTTATGACATCCGCTCTTCTTGCTAGGATGGATTTATCCGTTTGTATATTCATGTCCCATAGGATCTTGTGATTTTCATTTTCCAATGATTATTATTATTATTATCATTATTATTATTATTATTATTATTATTATTATTATTATTATTATTATTATTATTATTATTGGCTCACGAGGAGCTTTCGCAAAGGCCATAAAGGATCTCTCCTTGAAAACAACCTATGGTGTTCTCTGGACGTTGAGTGACAACAAGTCTACCCAGTTTTCCAGTACTCTCCACCTCTTTTGATAGCATTATCGCAACAGCCTCTTTCCATTGATTTCTCGCTAGTGGCGGCCATTGATCTCCACTGGAATTTGAGTGGCAATGCCTCTCCAAGGTCCCATTTGTCTTCACACTTGTCCAGCGGAGGTCTGTTCAGTGCTCTCGGCCTTTCCATCCTCTTTGACCCTTCTCGGCTATTTTGCATCATTCTTTTGGGGGGCCGATGATTGGGCAATGAGAGGGGATGGGGAGGGGATAGAAAACTTATAGATATACATCTTCAATCTGCTTGGTTCCATGTAACGCTTCTTCATGTTTTGTCTCTGCAGCAGTTTGTCTGGCTCATGTGTATTAGTCTCCGCATTCAAATATTTTCCTTAATATTTCAGCCGTTTTCATTATTGTTATTCATTGTATCTTTCGACGCATTCCTCTGATTCCAATTTCTCCCATTCTTTTTTCAAAGTTTTTCGGAATTGTTCCTAGCGCTTCTACTATTATAGGTACTATCTTGATTTTTTTTAACATCCATATCCCTTTAAGCTCTCTGGCTAACTGTGTGTATTTGCTCCGTTTCTCCTTTTCTTTGATATTTATCCTGTGGTCAGCTGGAACAGCAAAGTCTACGATTTAGCAGAACTTTTCTTTCTTGTTAATTATTACGGAATCCAGTCTTCTTGCTTGAATGGATTTATCTGTTTGTATGTCCATGTCCGATATGATTTTGTGATTCTCGTTTTTAATTACTGTTGCTGCTTATGCTTGTGCCATTTGTCCGTGCGTTCGAAGTGCAGTTTTTTGCACAATTCCCACTTCTTCGTCCCTGCCCTTGTATTCCATTTGAGCTAGTTTGCTACATTCACTTACTATATGATGCATCGTTTCGTCTCTTTGTCCACAGAGTATACATTTGCTGTGTTCTTGTGTTTTGCCGATCTTCACTTTGATGTGGTAGGTTTTTATCATGTTATCTTGTACTGCCGTTATTAGGTATTCTGTTTCTCAGTTTACGTGTTCTTTTCGCATCCATGTCCAGGTGTTTTTGTTATTCTCATTTTTTGTTATCCTTGCGAATCTTCCTTGTAGTTGTTTCTCTTCCCATTTTTCTTTCCTTGTTTTATTCTTTGTCTCTCTGTTTTCTGTTTTGTTGTTTCTTTCCTGTGTCTCTCGCTGCCTTGATTATCCTTTCCGTGTTTTACGTTATGTATTTCTCTAGTTCTTTTTTAGTGTCAGTTAAACAGTCTTCTATACAAACCAGTCCCCTCCTGCCGTCTTTCCTTTTCTCGTAGTCTCGGTCAACATCCTTCTTCAGGCATAATGCGTTGCGCATGGTCATGAGTTTCTTGTTTTTTTTCTACTACTGTTGTTTTGTTGTTTTTTATGTTGTTGTTACTATGCTTTTACTATAGTTTACTATAACAACAACAACAACAACAACAACAACAACAACAATAATAATAATAATAATAATAATAATAATAATAATAATATTTATTTATCTAGTTATTTAATCATTTAAAAAAATTTTTTTAATTTGGAATATCATTTTTTCTTACTGTTATATTACTCATTATTCAACTGAAAATTTAAAGCAAGAATCTCTCTCTTGTCATCTCTTTCATGTTCAAAGTAAATTTTGATTTAGCGTAAACATTTTTCCCGCTACCTTGCAAGATTCGAAATGAACCAGTCTATTCAAGGTTGCTAGGCATGTCGCCATTGGTAAAAATCGTCTTACTTTTTTTGCGAGCAGCGATACGCACGTGGCGTTATATTTTATTTTTAATTTATGGTAAAAAAAAAAAAATCATTTTCTATGATGGTTTCCATTTCTTTTAGATCTGTGTTTTTTTTTTTAGTTCCGTAATTCTGACACCATGTTTCAATATTTTTGATCATGTTACACATGCTTGGCTTGCATTGAAAAATATAGAATGATGATCCGTGTCAACATGTTGTTTAGTAAAGAATGCTGCCATATTATTATTATTATTATTATTATTATTATTATTATTATTATTATTATTATTATTGTTGTTGTTGTTTATATTATTGTTGTTGTCATTATCGTTATTATTATTACCGTTGTTGTTATTGTTATTAATATTATCATCATTGTTTTTGTTATTGATATCATTATTATCATCGTTATTTTTGTTGTTGTTGTTTCCGTTGTTGTTTTTGTTATTATTATTATTGTTTTTATTGTCATTATTGTTGTTGTTGTCGTTTTCGTTATTATTAATATCGTTGTTGTTATTACTATTATTATCATCATTGTTGTTGTCATTGTTCTTATTTAATATTATTATTATTATTGTTATTATTATTATTTTAGTTGTTGTTGTTGCTATTATTATTGTCGTGATTATTATTATTATCGTTGTTGTTGTTGCTGTTACAATTATCCTGTACTCACTAGGTATTAGCACAAGTTATCAACGTTGATCTCTGATAGTAATCGCTGGTATTCCGTAGTATCTGCGTTTCTGTCCTATTTGGTTATATATATTTGGCTTTTAAAACTTCCATATATTCCTTTACCAACAATGCTTCAAGCAAACTACCACCTACTCTTATACGCACACACATACACACACACACATATATATATATATATATATATATATATATATATATATATATATATAATACGTTTACTAGCAAAAGTACTCGTCGTTGACTGGGTTCAAAAACAGCCTACAGAAAATGGACCCTGATTTCTGAAAGTATGATAAGTTATGAAAAGGAAGGGTTGTAAAGAGATAGCTTTTAATTTGGGGGTATCAAAACCAAAGTAAAATATGATGAAAGTAAAAATAAAATAGATAAACCCCATAATTTATTATACCATACCTGTTCACACTGAAACACTTATCACAATATTCTGTGGATCTATATTAAAAAAACCTTGTTAAACTTTGTGACATATTTCCATTCTATGGAGGCCAGGCGCGAACGAACACCCAATAATTTTATTATACCATATTTCTTCAAACTAAAACATAATTATCAAAGTATGCTTACGCAGATAGATATGAAAAGTCTTTATTAAAGTTTGTGCCTATTTTCATTCTATGGAGGCCAGGCGCGAACGAACACCCAATAATTTTATTATACCATATTTCTTCAAACTGAAACATAATTATCAAAGTATACTTACGCAGATAGATATGAAAAGGCTTTATTAAAGTTTGTGTCTCTTTCCATTCTATGGAGGCCAGGCGCGAACGCAGACCCCACAATTTTATTATACCCTCCCTATTTAAATTAAAACATACTTATCAAACTATTATTATGTACATCTATATCCCAAACACTTGCAAACGTTTTTTTTTAATTTCTAAATTTTTTATTTTCATACATTGTGGACCAGGCGCGAACGCAGACCACAAAATTCGTATGAACGACTGTTCTGCAGGATCAAACATACCCATTCCTGTGTCTCGAATACATCTTCTATCATTATGTAATCAGTTTTTTTTTAAATTAGTCAACCATATAGGAGCCTATTCGTGACCACACACACACACACACACACACACACACACACACACACACACATTCAGCTTTATATATATGTATATATATATCCCCAGATTGTCAGTACTCTCCACCTCTTTCAACACAACAATTACAGATGAATTTGCATCATTGTAACAGCCACTCAGCATTTATTTCTCACTAGCAACGACCATTGATCTTCACTGGGATTTTAATGGAAATAAGCTTTCTAAAGCTTCCTGTACGCTCTGCAATCTTTCATTAGCCGCCTTGATAGTTCTCTCCCCTCCTCGGTCTTCCGTCCTTTATAACCCTACACGACTATTTGGTGTGCTATTAGCCGAAGATGGTGCCATCGCATTGTTGCTGTCTTGTTTTTTTTTTCGGGAGGAGTACACGTCTTGGGTTGTTGATAGTGTTCTTTGTGTCTTAGTTTTATTTCTATTATAACGTCCATGTAATTGATTTCGGTTTGCAGTTCATATAGTTGTTGTTGTTGTTGTTGTTGTTGTTGTTGTTGTGCTTTTTGTTTTAATTATCACCCTAAACAAGGCACAGTGCCACTTTCAAGTACGGGGCTACATAAGTTGCAACGATATTATGAAGGGAGATGAGCAGCAAGGTGTCTGTTTACAATCCACTTGAACTTCTGCATGTCAGTACAGTTGGCAAATCAGAATCCTGGAAGGGAGTTCCAAAGAAACTATTGGAGTAGAAAGCTTTTCTACACCTAGGAACTTCTATTGTGAAAGGGTGGGATTTTGCTGCTTGTCAGGTTTGTCAGGAGTATTCACATCGAGGGGACACAACTGCTTTTATTCGTCAGAGCATTCACCAAAAAAATACTTGTAGAACAGGCAGAGGGATGCAACATCTCGTCGATGGGACAGAGCCTGAAGCCTAGATGACAGTTCAAGACCTATCAGGTTGGCGATTCTCTTTTGAACCTTGTCCAGGAGTGAGAGACTAGTAGCAGATGCACCAGCCCAAATGTGACAACAGTACTCCATACATGGGAGAATGGTGGCCTTATAGAGGTGCAGGAACTTTCAAGCGTAAGTAGCTTTCTAGCACGGCAGAGAGAGCCCACATTCATCGCAGCAGTCTTGGCTAAATTCTTAATGTACCTGTTCCACCCCGTGTTCCCTGTGAACGTAAGGCTGAAGAGTTTAAGGAAGTACTTTCAGTGTTTTTAGCAACTGCTGTTGGTGGTAGAGAAAGTTTCTTGTAGTTATTGAAGGACACAAGCTTAATCTTGGCAGCATTGAATGTAACCATCCATTTTTGTCCCCGTTCTACTATGGATTAGAGATCTTCCTTTAGTGTTTCTGCCATTTCCTAAGGTATGTGTTCATTAGTTTTCCCTTCGTGCCTGTTATAGAGCGAAGTGTCATCAGAAAATCTATCCATCTCAGAGACAACTTTATCAGGGAGGTCATTTATGAATATAAGGAATAGTAAAGGTCCCAGGAAAAATCCTTGAGATACCCCAGTATTTATATCATATTGTTTAGATGTACGACCGTCGAAGACAACCTATATTCATCTCTTACTTAGGAAGGATTTAATTGCGTTATGTATTCTTCCGGTGATACCATATGATCTGATTGTCCTTAGAATACCATCGTGCCATACCTTGTCTAAAGTCTTATATGTATCGAGGGCTACCGCTCTACCTTTTCCTGCTTTGTCCAGTGAACGGTATATATGTTCAGAGATTACAGTTAGGATATCTGCGGTGGAACGGGCTTGCCTAAATCCATCTTGATGGTCGATCAGAAGTGTAGCAGTTGTAAAGTGATGGACTAGAGCTTGATTAATTATAGACTCAAATATTTTGGCGAAAAGCGGGGCGATAATTTAATGGGCCAGTTCTTCTTTCATCATTGCCGTCTGTTGTATAGTCTAATTCTTTCCTTTGATTCCATTATCTACTCGTCTTTTTTCTGTGTATTGCAGAACTGTTGCTAGTGCTCGTACGTCTGTTGGTATTCTATTGACTTTCTTCATGTTCCATATCTCCTTCTGTTCTCTGGCAAGTTCCTGGTATTTACTACTACTACTACTACTACTACTACTACTACTACTACTACTACTAAGATGAAGAAGAAGAAGAAAAAGAAGAAGAAGAAGAAGAAAACTGCTGCTGCTGCTACTGACAGGGAATTCTTACGCGAATTATTACCAGAAAATAAGCACCGGAAAGAAAAGTTTGACTGACAACAAATATCTCCAGATTCCAGAACTCTTTTCTGTCCTTTTCTCACTCTTCCGAATAACGTGCTGTTCTCCCGTCAGCTGTTGGTTTTCTATAGCATTTGAGTTACAATACTCTTTTCTAAGATTCCAATGGATTGGTTAGATGGTGCTCATTCTCCTTGGTCTTTTCATCTTTTAAACCGTTATCTATAGCACCAAGCGATGCAGGTACGAACGCGCAACTGAGTGAGAAAGATGAGAAAGCATCAAATTATTATTATTATCATTATCATTATTATTATTATTATTATTATTATCATTATTATTATTATCATTATTATCATTATTATTATTATTATTATTATCATTATTATTATTATTATCATTATTATTATTATTATTATTATTATTATTATTATTATTATTATTATTATTATTCACCAGGAGTTTTCACACATGCCATCATCCAAGAGTTCTCTTTGAGAACAACTTGTAATATTCCGTGAACTCTGAGTAACAGCAAGTCTCTCGATATTTCCAGTACTCTCCACCACTTTCGGTAACATTTACAAATTAATTTGCGTTATCGCAACAGCTGTTTATTTCCCATTTATTTACCATTTATTTCTTGTTTGCAGCGACCATTAGTTTTCCTCGGAATTTGTGTGGCAATAAGCCTCCTCAAGGCCCCAGTCCTCTTCGCAGTCAACCATTGGAGGAATAATTAGTGTTTTCTCTCCTTGATCTTTCCATCCTCCTTGCGCCTCCTCGATTAATTGGTGTGGTATTAGTCGATGCCGTTACGTTGTTTTTGGCGGAGTGGATTTACAATTATACTCTTCTAAATTTCTGGATTCCATGTAGTATTTCTTTGAGTTTTACCATCTGTATTAGTTTCTATGTGTCCGGCTCGTGCCTGTTGCTATTGTGTATTAGTTTCTTCATTCGAGTGTTTTCCTTAATATTTCAATCGTTGTCATTATTTTTATCCGTTGTATAGTTTCAGTTATTCTTTTGATTCCATGTTTTCCCATTCGTTTTTCAAAGTTCATCAGAATTGTTCCTAATGCTCCTTCTATTCTTGGTGTTTATCTTGACTTGCTTCATCTTCGATATCTGATCCAGTTCTCTGGTTACCTCTGTGTATTTGCTCCGCTTCTCAGTCTCCTTGATATTCACTCCGTTGTCTGCTGGAACAGAAAAATCTATAATTCGGCAGAACTTCCGGTCTTAGAAGGGTTTACCTATTTGCACGTCCATTTCGGATAGGATTTTATGATTTTCGTTTTCAAGTACTGCTGCTGGTTTGTGCTTGCGCCATTTGTCTGGGTGTTCAATTTATAGTGTTTTTTTTTGTTTAATTCCTAATACACTGCCTTCCCTACTTGCTGGTGTCTATTCTTGTATTTTTAGGGGGGGGTTTAGATTGCTGCATTTGTTTATTATTATTATTATTATTATTATTATTATTATTATTATTATTATTAATTTTTTTTGTTATTGTTAATGTATGAATAAATATGCTGAGTGTTTCGGGATGTGTGCATATGTGAGTGCAAATATGCAGATGCGGTTAGAGATTGGTGCATGAATATTCGTGTGTGTGCGTACGTGTGTGCGTGTGATTAATATCTCTGCCTTAGTGATGCGGTGTTTATGCGTGTGCCTGTGAATACGGATGTCTAATTGTGTATGCAAAACGTGTTTTTCTTTATCTTTTCATTTTTTCCCGGAGAGAAAAAAAGAGATTATATTTCCACAAATAATCCAGGCTGAAAACTATTTGCGGCGTCTTATACGGCGATGTGGGTTACATGCGAAGAGAAAATTCGTTTTTTTTTTTCTTTCGTGTTTTACTGCTTCTACTGCTGCTGCGGTTTCTTCTTCTTCTCTCACGTTTCTTCTTTTTCTTGTTCCATTTCGTCCCACTTGCACCTCTCCTTCCGTAGAAAGTAATCGATCATGCCTCGACGACGGCGCCATCGATTGCCAGTGCCGCTAGGAAGCTTCGGTCACACAGAGTTCATCGTATCCCCATCCCTCTCCCCCCACACACCTTCTCCCTGACCCAATCTCTATCTTTCCACGTACGCACATGCACACGCATGCGTATACACGCATACACACTCGTACACACGGATGCAATTCTTAGATAAATCCACGCATAGAATATCAATTCCTAACCCTCTACAGTTCGACAAGAACAAGCATATACTTCGAGGCTTTGCCCGAAGTTAGAATTGGCAGCTTCTTCTCTTTTTTTTTTTTACATGGAGGTCACTACTTCTCAAGACCCGGAAGCCACTCGAGGATAAGGGTTATTGCGTGTACAATAATCAATGGGATAGTATCGTGGTAATCATTAGTATTGGAGATTTGATAGAATGACTTACTTAAGGGGGCGGTTTGTCAGGAATTTGTTTATGTTGGACTTGAAGACATCCAAGTTGTAGTCAGGTGGGAAACAGGCAAACGGAACAGAGTTCCAGAGTCGTGCACTTCTAAGAAAGAAGCTCTGCTCGTGGAATGTACGTTTGGATTTAGGCACAGATAAAGATATTCGGATACAGTAACGTATCCACAGATATATATATCTGTAGCCATCGGCATAAAGTACTATTTCGTTGTATCACAACTCATCAGTTCCGCTAGACTAGCACCTCCCCCAAGCCGAGGATTGAAACTAGAACCATCGCGTAGACAGTCGGTATTTCCATCGACCCAAGAAAGCGATGTCTGCAAATAACCTCGACAAATAGGAATTTTA
>NC_136488.1:128085473-128120473 GCF_053919585.1 Euprymna scolopes
GGCTATTATCATATCAAGTGTTCTTCTTACAATGGCCGATGTAATACAGCCATCTTCAGGTGTACGTTATTTACATTACATGGACACACAGTACACAACGAATAATGTGCTTCGGTAGAAAATGTGCTTTTTGTCTAGAACTTAGTTTTCTGTTACTGGTACGAATGAAATAATAAGTTTATCAAAATCTTAGATACGCTACACAAAGGGAAAACATCAAGAAGCCAAATAAAAACGCAAAGTACATCTACATTTAAAATTAAATTCTACATTTTAAAGGCGATTTTAGAATCAGAATCGAAATCGGAATCAGTAATTGTATCGGAATCAAGAATATAGAACGGAATCGGTAATTACATTAGAATCGAAACAGTTTTTTTTTAATCGTCTCATTACTAGTGAAGACACTAGTATATTATTTTCACAAATTTTATGTTCGTATAACCTCCGGCCTTCTTCAGGTATATCTATCTGTACCTAAAACGATAAATCCATGAACAAAGTTTCTTTCATAACACTGCCTATCTGTTGAACACATTACTATATATATACTAAAATAACATGGCCGTTTTCAGGAAAATTTAAACAACCTCTTATTGAACCGCTCTCTTTAATAATCAAATCCTAATCATTTTCACAATTGCTACTTGATAATCATTATCCTTATCCTCAAGTGGTCCTTGGCCTTGATAAGAAATGAATCGATACCAAATAATATATTTCAAACTTAAGCTTGATAGACGAATGAACATTGCATTTCAACTAAATTGATTGAAACCAAAGGAATTGAAGAGTGACAGAGCCAATTGAAAGGATAGAAGCAATTTTGTTCTATTGTATGAATTTCATTTTTTGTTGTTTTGTTTTGTGGTTTGTATAGATTTTTTCTTTTTTTCTAATTTACCGGTCATTTAGTTTTGCATCCCTGTTTATTGTCGGATCGAAATAAGTGAATCAAACGCCGTGTCTCTAGAAAAAGGTAAAATTGCTTCTGCTATCAGATTCTATTTACGTTCAACCCCATCTTTTTTTTTCATGTTTTTGTTCTTCTGTTTTGTTGTGTTTTTTTTTATATTTGTGTGTGCTCTTTTGCATTTTTTTTGTTAATGCATTATGGGTCATTTCTATAGTAAAAGGCATTTTTTGAACTCTTCTTGACCTACAAAGATCCATCCCACACACGCATTACACTAGCCAAGTCACACACACACATATATGTTTATAGACGGCTACATATGTGCATACATGTTTCTGTAACCACTCGTTACTGGGGAGATTACGTCTTAGGGTAATTCTTGGCCCGAACACATAATCTCCCCAGCATGGGTGATTACAGAAACATATATGCACATATGTAGCCATCAATGTTTGTACAAATAAATTTAATATACCTGCTCTGTTTACTCATTGAGCAATTTTTGGTAGACACATGTTGTTTCATTGGATGTACTTCTAGAAAACTAAACTCTACTGCCATAATACATGTTTATAGATATATGTTGTAATATATATATATATATATATATATATATATATACATATATATATATATATATATATATATATATACTCCTATAAATTTGGATTTTTTGTGTATTGATATTTATATTAAAAACCTTTTTCTCTATTCATTTAAAAAATAAATACAATTTTGTTATATATGGGTCATGGGATTGCATTCGTCTGCAAAAGATCTAACTAATTTGTGTATTCTTTTAAATATTCATTTTAATTAATTCCCTATTAGTTTCTCCGGTTTTCTTATGAGGTGATCGTCTTTAGTTAACTATTACGTGTAATTATATTCATGCAGATATTCTACATGATTTATGATGTAATATTTACGTAAAAAAGTTATAGTAAACATGAACCGCTTTCTATATATTTTTATGTATGCGTATATTTATATTTTTTACAAAATTTTACCTACCAAACTCCTCTGTCAGTTTTTGGTCTACAGACATGAAAATTAATATATAAAGTATTGAAACCCATGCTAAACTTTATATTTGGGTTTTAGCCGGGGAAAATCGGTGCAAAAGTGTGGAAATTTTTACAAAATGGAATTTGCTAGGTGAAGGTCGAACGGCAGTATTACGAATATGCATGCGTAAAGTAATAGCTATTGGTTCACGTTTTAACTTTTAGCCTTGCAGCAAACATGTCTTCATGGCTCAGGCATTTAAGTCAAAGAAAAAAGTAAATCGTAAGCTGAAGGTTTTAGTTTCGATTCCTGGTGGTGGCGCACGAGTAATTTTTTTGTTAAACTTTTAAAATCATTACGACATATTGGGTCCAATCAATATATCTATAAAAGTGAACATGTCTGTGTGTGTACATTTTCCTAGCAAATAACTCTGTCAATTTTTGGTCTAAAGACTCGAAATTTAACATAAGGAGTATTGAGATTTGTGAAAATTTTTAAATCCGTTTTCAGCCAGAAATTTGGCTGTCAAGGAGTCAAAGTTTAACGATTTGACCTTTGAAAACTCTACGAAACTCCTCCGCCAATTTTGGGTCTAGACACTTGAAATTTTAAATGTAGGTTATTTTGACATTGAGCTAACTTTTTAATTCTATTTGAGCCCAATAAAATAAATGTTAAAGGGTCAAGGTTAAAAAAATATTTACCTCTGCGGTTTCTACCAAATTACTGGTCTAAACATTTGAAATTTTACATAAAAGATATTCAGAGATAGGGCGAGCGTTTTTATTGGTTTGGGTTGAAAATTTAAGCTGCCAAGGTGTCAAAGTTCAAAAGACTTGACCTTTGCGATGTTTAGCAAACTACTCAGCCAATTTTGAGTCTATACATTTGACAGTTATATATAACGGGTAATCAGACATGCGGCGAGCATTTTAATCAGTTTGGGGTCGAAAATTTAACCGCCAAAAGGTTAAAGTTGAAATAGTTTACCATTGCAGATTCTACCAAATTTCTCCGCCAATTTTGTGTTTAAAGACTTGAAATTTTAGATGTAGGTAACTTGGACATGAGACCAAAATAATAAATGGAAAAGGGTCAAAATTAGAGCCAAATTTTTTTTAAAAATTCACCTCTGTGGTCTCTACGAAATTACTCGAACAAATTTTGGTCTAAACATTTCAAATCTTACATAAAGTGTATTCACACGTAGGGTAAGTTATGGAAAGTACATAGGGCCCGAGCACAGCCGGGTTGAACTGCTAGTATGATATAATAATAAGTATGAAACTGCATAGATCAAAGTATATTTAAGCGTATTTTACGACCGGGCAATTCCGGGTGGCCTGCTAGTATATATATATATATATATATATATATATATATATATATATATATATATATATATATATACATGTACTTGTGAAGAAATATATTTTCTTATTATATATCAACCCTTATATAAGAAGCTCAATGTAATTACAGAACAATATAGAGAATAAATGACAAAAAGTCATATTCCAAAATTCATGATGTTGACCATCTTATAATTTATTCCTTTAATTCAGTTGACTTATACAATTCTTGACAGTATCTGTTTCGTAGCGCAAGATCAATCACTTAATAATTATATCAATCAGTGAATCTATTATGCCCTTAACTCATCAGAAGAAATAGCAACAATTAATCCGCCAAAAGGAATTGAAATATGATATGACATGGTAAAAATCCGAAAATGGGAAGAGAAGCTGCAGTTACCTTTATATTTTTCCATTACGCCATATTGAATTATTTACTTTTTATTTTTAAATGTACGTGATAAATTTCAAACAACTAAAATATTTGTTTATTTTCCTAATATTACGTTGTATTTGGCTTTCAACCGTATTTGATGCGTATTTTATTTTATTCAAATTAAAACAACGTTTCTATATGAACTCTCATTCTTTGACGTTATTCTCGCGTTGCTCACGCAGAGTTCAAACATTTCAAAACACAACTGCTGGAAACAACGCGCGGCTCTTTACAAACAGACTTCTTTCTCTAAATTTACAACATGGCAAGGAAGAAGAAAAGAAAGAAAAGAAACAACACACTGAAGATGGAGGATACCTCTGAAATATATTTGTGATAAATTTCAAACAAGTAAAGCTTTAAAGCGCACTTGATGCGTATTATATATATATATATATATATATATATATATATATATATATATACTAAATTACTCGTGACCCGTTGGGTCAG
The DNA here is from genome assembly GCF_053919585.1 of Euprymna scolopes. Classification (NCBI taxonomy): domain Eukaryota; kingdom Metazoa; phylum Mollusca; class Cephalopoda; order Sepiida; family Sepiolidae; genus Euprymna; species Euprymna scolopes. Next base: position 128,089,645 of record NC_136488.1, read on the forward strand.
TATGTTATATTAACTATGGAATTAATGTATGAGCGTGACACTTGTGACGTAAAGAAAATAGTTTTTTGTGACATAACAGAAACATTTCTATGAAAGTATATTAAAATGAAAAAAGAACATAGATAGATTTCTATGAGTCGTTCCGTTTATAATTGTTTATTTTTGGAGAAAAAAAATTACAGCCATTGAATTATAAGTGGTTTGCCATACTTATAGGTAAATATGCACTTAACAGATATCATAATACTTAAAGTTAAATTCAAATTTTGGTATACCTTTTTAAAATGAAATTGTTAGTTGAAAGTACAGAATAGTAAAAAACACTCTCCTTATGTTAAGAATGGCTTTTAAATAGAAAATGAAAATAATTTTTTTTCATTTATTTTCAACAAACATTCATGACCCATTGGGTCAAATATTTAATTTATATGTTAATAATAAGGTCAATAAAACTAATTAAGACAATGTGGACATGAACGATGTAAAAAAAGCAGAAAGTATTAACAATTGTTTATTTGGATAATTTAAACGCGAAAAAAATAACAATGTGGACGCTGAAAACGTGCACAGTAAAACAATACGTTTTATCGTCGCGTTGATTATTTATTTGTAGCGAAAATAAAAAAAAACATATTTTTTGGGTTATTTATTTATGTTGGTACTGTAGAAGAAAATGTATGAATGTATTTTAAGAAAAGTGTATTAAAAATGGAGAATAAATCTTAAAAAATGAAGGCGATAGGTAAATCGCCGTTGTAAAATACTCTTATAGTTGTCAACGGGTTAAAGTAGATTTATTTGTGAGAAAATTGCGTTAAAATAACTTAAACGTAATACGGAAATGAACGATGTAAAAAATACAGAAAGTATTAACAATTGTTTATTTTGATAATTTAAACGCGAAAAAAAATTGAGAGGCTGAAAACGTACACAGCAAAACAATTCTGCAAAAGTAGCGATTTGTGTTTATTTGTTTACGCTGTTATGGGTTTATATTTATGTACGCATGCGAAACCGGAAGTCATATACCGGTTGTGGGTTACAACATCCGTTACAGGGTCATTTGAGTTTTATAATTATATATAGATACATATGCTGTAGAACACTATGTGACCAGTTTTCTGTATTTGTCTGCTTGCTTCAACATTATATATAGAAGTCAATCTCTTCTTTCTCGGTTGTAATTCGAGTTGGTCTAGGGATTGAACTTCGGGCTGCAGAGTCCAACGTGTTTTTATTGGAAGAGTTCGAATCCTTCGACCGTTGGTAATCATCACTTTTTACACATTGTTTAATATTTATTCATGAACACATTACAAGATTTTCTCTAACTCTCGTAGTGGAAATCATTAGCATAAAAGAAGGAAATATATTATAGGTCATCCATAGTCAGATTCCAAAAATCATCTAAATTTTTTGGAATATGTCCTGGAATGTGCATACGTTTCATGCCGGTTAAACGTGTTCTTTAAATTCTTAGATGTCTTTGAGAAATTTTGACTACCCCCTTTTCAAATTCCATACTGTGGTTTGTGGTTCTAATCGTGTTAAACGAATTGGGACGATTAATCGGAATCGGAAAAATCGAAACTTTTTGAGGTATCGGAATCGGAATTTTTAAAATCTATTTTCCGATGCTAAAAACGATTCTTTTAAATGTCATTTTTTTAAATTTCATTTTGTTTAAAGCAAAATCTTTCACTGCTGATAGTAATGCAAAAATCATAAATATTTAATAATTTATAATATTACTAAAACTAAAAACTATCATCCATTACAAGTGTATTTTTACGCTTGGGAAAATATCTGCACGTTTAACGTGTGTTTTCACGGTAAATGGAAAAAGACTCACTTCCTAGTTAAATATTTACAGATTGATAAAGTATCGGAATCGGTCATTGTATCAGAATCGGGAATTTATTAAGGAATCAGTAATTGTATTGAAATCGGAAAAAAAGTATTTTTTTTTAATGAATAAAACAATAATACATTAAGAGAATTGCTATTTCTTATATCTCTTTTATGTTCATTGAGCCTTTTCTCTAATCTATGTTGGGTTTCACCAACGTATGTAATGGAAATTTTGGCAATGAACATTGTATATGCCTGCATTGAACATTTGTTTGTTTTAGAGATGTTTTGTTGTTTTTAATATTTGTTTTATAGTTTGTGACGTGATTTGTATTATGAGAATCCCTAGTTTGTTTAGAGTGTTGCAAATTATTGTATTATTGGCGCGTGCAAGTAAAATATGTCTGTTTATGAGAAAGATATCTGATGTATATAATTTTTATTTATTTATCCTGGAAAATATTTTTGTGGCTGTTTGTCTTTGCATTTAATATAAAATATGTGGGATATTGGAATCGTCCCATCACTAGAATTTATTTCATTGTTTATTATTGGTGTACAATCAATTCTTCGTGACATTGAAATTTTCTTGTTGCGCTAATTCATTTCAATGGCCGTCCTATTTTTCCATTCATTTATACTTCTATTAAATTTCCTTTATCATTAATCAGTTATCACATACGATCTTAGTTGTAAAGACCTTTAAAGAGAATTTCGTCGATGAAAATAATGGTCGTAAATGTTATGCCTTTAAACATATTAACATTACTACGCACTTTTGCAGTATTCTTTAACACCATATAACGTTATTGGAAATTATTTGCATTCATCGAACTACTGTTACTATCTTGAGTGTCATTTTCACAACGTTTTGGTCAATATAACCTCCGATCTTCTTCGTGTGTATCTTGTCGAACTCGGGAATGTTTCTGTTAGACTCGGGAATTTTGACGGAATTTCGAACGGAAATCTTTATTAACTTCACGGATGTTGCATGCTCTTGTTCTGTCAGCCATGCCTGAATAGAAGTCCTAAGCAATTCGCAATTGTATTTTTCGATCGGCTACATTGACAGAAATATTCTCGATTCCGACAAGATAGAGCTGAAGAAGTTCGGAGGTTACATCGACCGAAACATTGTGAAAATCACACTCAAGATGAGAACCGTAGTCCGAAGAATCCAAATAATAGGAATAACTAATCTTCATCTCAAAAATTCAGAAACCATATAACGTTGTTTGTTTATATCACTCATGTCTCCCGTTGCATCACTGAATAGACTCCAAAAGTTTGAATGTGGAAATCTTTCTGAATATATATGCAGTACAAATCTTATTAAAATCGGATATATATATATTTGAAGCTCTCAGTGAGTTCTATAACAACCATCCTAAATAGAAGACCGTTTCACTAAAAGTTACATAACCTGCTGACGTCACAGAATAAAGTACAACGGTCACGATACTGATTAGTACAGAGGATTGTCATTTTCTGTTTCATTTCTCAAATAAGTTGGCGAGAGATTTATAAAACTGATCCAAAAGTGACTGTAAGTTATTTTTATTTTTATATTTGGACACAATTAAAAGGGGGTATTTTTGCCGGGAAAATACTGTGAAGTTTTATATTTGTCGAAGTTTATTTAAGTACAAATTCATATGTAACTTTAATTTTAAGTTAAAAGTGCACTAGTTTTAAAATTTTTAATTAGATTTGTTAGCCTTTTTTTTTTCTTTAACGCAGCAAACATAATGTTAAATCATTATCTTTTAATTGTATATTTTCTATAAGGATCTGAAAAAAATGTGTTTTAGGTCAGCAAGTTGAAATTTTAAATTTAATTTTTCTTTAACTATAAACTTATTAAAACAATGATTCGTATATGAGATTCTCCAGACTGTTTTCGTAATAATAAATAAAAATTTTTACAGAGTATTATCGATATATATTTTATATCTCCAGTTTTCAACATGGGGCTGTGAATAAATTTAAGAAACTTACCGTAAGATGGGGTGACTCTGACCACCCGGGGTGATTTTGAGCCATTAAAATGAATAAATAAATGAATAAATAAATAAATAAATAAATAAATAAATAACTCTGCAGCAAATATTTGCTGCTGCGCCACTACGCGTCTGTAAAATTATGAAATCATATAGGACCTGGAAATTATATTTAAAATTCAGAGATCATATATTACTTACTCATTATTATTTTAATTTATATTTATTTTAAAGGATCAAAGTCACCCAGGGTGGCCAGTGTGACCCCAGTTTACGGTAATTTATTTATTTGAATATATGCAAACTCTATGAATTAGAGAACAGTAAGAAATGGTATGAGCACCAAGTAGAAGTAGTAAAAGAAAAACGATAATGTCATACTTCGTTGGGGCATGCACATAAAAAGCGATGAGATTCTTGAACATTCCAAAACTATTTTTTTCTAAACTAAAACTTAATCATTGACATAGCCTACCATTTCGATACATGAGTGCCAGAGAAAAATCATGAATAAATAAATAAATAAATAAATAAATACCGAGATCTGAAATGGAAATTAGTTAGACTATGGAAATGTAAAGAAGTCAAAGGGATTACCGTAAGACTGAGTGACTCTGACCACCCGGGGTGACTTGGAGCCATTAAAATAAATAAATAAATAAATAAATGTGTAAATAACTCTGCAGCCACTCTGCGTCTGTAAAATTATGAAATCATATAGGACCTGGAAATTATATTTAAAATTCAGAGATCATATATTACTTAATCATTATTATTTTAATTTATATTTATTTTAAAAGATCAAAGTCACCCAGGGTGGCCAGTGTCACCCCAGTTTACGGTAACCTCTATTTAAAATTTACGATAAGAGTTTCTAAAAGAAGATAGGAACTTCATTTCCTTTTTCAATCTTTCAACACTTGAAAGAACAAAATCGCTCCAACACAGAAGAAAAATTACGCATCAAGACCTCAATATAAAAGACTAAAAATGCTTGAAGAACTAGACACTTTGCAATTCACAATATTAATTACAAGTCTATCGAAAATATTTCAAAGTACCTAACTCAGTAATTAATTTCAACAAATCTTTAGCCATTAGAAACAAAAAATAACTATTAATCTTTACAATTTTTGTAACTTTTATTTTTTGTAATTTTAATAGGTCATCAATAGCATTGGACGTGATCACGTCCAGCATAGAATGTCTCATCACCCATGCATACATATAAAATTATCTGTTGCCGCACGCATATATATATATATATATATATATATATATATATATATATATATATATATATATATATATATATATAAGTGAAAATGTGTGTGTGTGTACAATTCTCTACACAATAACTCAATCAATTTTCGGTCTACAGACTCGAACTTTGACATCAGGAGTATTGAGATTTTCGAAAATCTGTTTGATCGATTTTCGGTCAGAAATTTGGCTGTTAAAGGGTCAAAGTTCAACGATTTGTCCTTTGAGAACTCTACCAAACTCCTCGGCAAATTTTGGGTCTAAACACTTGAAATTTAGATATAGGTTAATTGGACATGGGTCAAACATTTTAATTCAATTTGAGCCCAAAACAATAAAGGTTAAGGGATCAAAATTGTGGTCAAAGTTTTTAAAAAATCGACGCCTGCAGTCTCTACCCACTTTTCTCTATGGTAGTTAAGGAAGCCTTATATAGAAAGGCATTACCGTACATGTTCACACTTTTTAATATATACATATGCACATAAAGCTATGGATAGTACATAGGGCCCGAGCAAAACCGGGCTGAACTGTTAGTATATATATATATATATATATATATATATATATATATATAAAGGGGGGTCCAAAAAGATGATTAATTGATCAAATATAAGATGGAAAAACAGAAGCAGCAAATCAGAAAAAAAAGGAGTTTAGAGCATCTAGAATGACGGTAATGAAGTCATCAGACGTCGTTACACCAGCGGATATTTATCATACCGTGGTACTTTTGGTCGAATTCAAATTTCAAATCCGTCAGCTTCTTTTGGGACACCTTATATATATATATATATATATATATATATATATATATGCATATAGGCAGCATTTTTTCTCTGTGGCATATTTCATTTAATAAAATAGACGTTTTTATCTATTAATTCTATTTTCGATCCTTCCGAATAACCGTCTTCACTTCTGGTGGGAACTGGCTGATGTAATCATCATGTCTATCATACGTTCGAGTACTTTACAATCTTTCAGGATTGGATCGTCAGGAATAAATTAATCTAACTGGGTTTCAATAACTTATAAAATTTTATTTTTCATCTTCATTGGTTAATTATTTATCCTATTTTTCTATTGGTTAAAATTAATAACATCTTGAAATGTTTGCAAATCTATTAAAAAATAACTCTACAAACACTTCAGGCTGTTATTACTATTGCTAAAGTTTATTTTATTAATAGTTGTTTGCTTTAGATTTTATTAGTAATGCTACTAGTATTTCGAGTTTCCGTTTATTATTGGTTTGTTCAAGTATAAATGTGTTGTCAACTAAAAAATTCCTTAATTGGGATAGAGGATGAGAAAGAAAGAATAAGAAAAACTTTATAATGGCACTCCAATAATTTATTTTTTTAAAATAATTTTATCAAGAATTCTTCATAAGTCTTGGTTTCGGTTTCGATTTTAGCTGATGGCACCTTAGTAATCTATTTTTTAAATACATAATTTTATCAAGAATTTTTCATAAATTTTAGTTTCGATTATAGCTGAAGGAACTAAAGTTATATATATATATATATATATATATATATATATATATATATATATGTATATGTATGTATATATATATATATATATATAGTATTGGTAGTAATTATTTGTTTGTTTAAAACAAAATATATAAGTGTGTCCACCAAAAGAGTGCTCAATGTTTAGACAGAACCAAAATAAGTGAATTTGTTTGTAAACTAAATTCACTTATATATATATATATATATATATATATATATATATATATGATTAGTTTTTTTGGAAAAAGAATTCCAGCAGAGTGCTCAATTAAAAGGAAAATCCAAATTTTAAGAGCGTACTTATATTTTGTGTACAGAAAGTTGTTAGTTGAGACAGGTCATTGGTACCGTCGGTTTCAAGCCCGATAATAAGGCCCGTTTAAGGTATCCTTATCGAGCTCTCTTCAGCCAATATTCGTCTATCTTATAACCGGAAGTGTGAAGTATATATACCTCGCGAGTCCACGTTCAAATCTCGTTTTGTTTAATCCCCCCCCCTTTTTTTTTTTTTTTTTTTTTTTTTTCTATCTATATCTATATATATATATATATATATATATATATATATATATCGGGTAATGTAATACCTAATTTTCAACTTTGAATTATTTAAATTTAAGATCTAATTTCGAAAAAATGTTTTTTTTAATATATGAATCGATTTTAATTTGAACCCCATTTAATTTTAAAATCTCTTTCCTTATGTATAAAAACTTTAAAATCTGTATTGGTATCGGTTAAAAACTTAAAAATTCGTTTAATTATATCGAACATTTAAAAATTTCCAAAAATACGTTTAAAGTTTTAAAAAATATATTTTTAATTATATCGAATCACGTTTAAAAATTTCGAAATACGTTTAAAAATTATTTTTTAAAAACCCAAATCTTTCAAGGTTTGGGGAAGTGAGTATTTATCTATCCTAAGTGATTTCCCTAGTTTATTAACATTATTATATTTTTCTATAGTTTTAAATTCGAAATAGATTATAAATTACATTTATAAAATATAATATATATATATATATGACATTAATTAAAAATCTATAATATAATTGCGATTAAAATCCAAGTTTACCGACTAATTATTTATGTATTTACAATTTTTTTTCCTTATATATATATATATATAAAAACAACATCTAAGTGTTGTTCTTTTCATTGATCCAATTTATTAGGAGACCCTTCCTTCTATGTATGCAACTTTTCAAAGCTTCACTCCTCACATTTAAACATTTTATTTTTGGGTCATGAATGGACCGGAGGATGTAGTATTTCTCTGCGTTACAGAGTGAGCATTGACTTAATTCCGGGACGTAGGCTGGTCTATGCTCTATTTTTCTCCATTTTATGGAAAAGGGTGTATTTTTTTCTTTAAGCTCCCACACGCGGGTAGCTAATGCTGTATTCATCCTTGTTTTAGCTCTAAAGGAGCTCATATGTGCATAATACCTTTGTTTAAATTGGCCTTTTGTCATACCTATATATATTTCCGGTATATTTGTGGATTGTTCCGTTACTGTGGCCTCATAGACAAGGGATTCAGCTTTACAATTACCCTCCAATGGACAGCTATTTTTGGTCCTGCAAGAGCAGCCTGCGTTATCTATCTTTTTTGGTTCTTTGGATATTATCGACTTTATTGATGGAGCTGTCGAGTAACTAACTTTCACCGTGTTTCTATTAAAAAGTTTATGTAGTCTATGTGTTCTTGGAAAATGTTTGTCTAGAAGGCTAAGAAAACAATGCCCTACTCTAGTTTTAGTGTTCAATGAAAACGGAGGTAAGAACCAGATTATTTTCCGTTTCCTCTTTCGTTTTATATTTTCTTTATTCTGGGTTTGTTGAAATTTTATGTTTTCATTGAACCCACTTTGATGCAATCACTAAGGAAATCCTAGAAAAATCGTTGATCTTCGCATCAAAATATAGAAAGATAAGTGAGCTCGATAAGGAAACAATCATGCAAGCTCGACAGACCCTTTTATTTTTTGACGATAAAACGTGGGTCAAAAAATCAAACCCCGAAGACCCCTTTGACGTCGCGATGGGGGCGTATGACAGTGCTGATATCTGCGATCTGGTTGGACTTTTTCTACTGGAGACCATGAAATATAAATTCCCAGATCACTTTTTTGGATTATATAGAGATGATGGACTTTGCCTATCGCGTGACTACAATGGATGTGCACTAGACAGGCTTAGAAAAGACCTAACTGAATTTTTTAAGGAACTAGGCTTTAAAATAATAATACATACAAATTTAGATAGAGTAGATTTTTTAGATGCCACTCTAGATCTCGAGAAGAAAATACACAAACCCTTTCACAAACTAAATGAAAAACTCATGTATATAAATAAGGGTTCATGCCACCCACCCACAGTGTTTAAAAATATGGTAGCGAACATTAGCCAAAGGATTTCACGGCTTTCTTCGAACGCTGAAGTGTTCGAGAAAGCAGCACCATATTATAATGACGCACTGCATCAAAGTGGGTTCAATGAAAACATAAAATTTCAACAAACCCAGAATAAAGAAAATATAAAACGAAAGAGGAAACGGAAAATAATCTGGTTCTTACCTCCGTTTTCATTGAACACTAAAACTAGAGTAGGGCATTGTTTTCTTAGCCTTCTAGACAAACATTTTCCAAGAACACATAGACTACATAAACTTTTTAATAGAAACACGGTGAAAGTTAGTTACTCGACAGCTCCATCAATAAAGTCGATAATATCCAAAGAACCAAAAAAGATAGATAACGCAGGCTGCTCTTGCAGGACCAAAAATAGCTGTCCATTGGAGGGTAATTGTAAAGCTGAATCCCTTGTCTATGAGGCCACAGTAACGGAACAATCCACAAATATACCGGAAATATATATAGGTATGACAAAAGGCCAATTTAAACAAAGGTATTATGCACATATGAGCTCCTTTAGAGCTAAAACAAGGATGAATACAGCATTAGCTACCCGCGTGTGGGAGCTTAAAGAAAAAAATACACCCTTTTCCATAAAATGGAGAAAAATAGAGCATAGACCAGCCTACGTCCCGGAATTAAGTCAATGCTCACTCTGTAACGCAGAGAAATACTACATCCTCCGGTCCATTCATGACCCAAAAATAAAATGTTTAAATGTGAGGAGTGAAGCTTTGAAAAGTTGCATACATAGAAGGAAGGGTCTCCTAATAAATTGGATCAATGAAAAGAACAACACTTAGATGTTGTTTTTATATATATATATATATATAAGGAAAAAAAATTGTAAATACATAAATAATTAGTCGGTAAACTTGGATTTTAATCGCAATTATATTATAGATTTTTAATTAATGTCATATATATATATATATTATATTTTATAAATGTAATTTATAATCTATTTCGAATTTAAAACTATAGAAAAATATAATAATGTTAATAAACTAGGGAAATCACTTAGGATAGATAAATACTCACTTCCCCAAACCTTGAAAGATTTGGGTTTTTAAAAAATAATTTTTAAACGTATTTCGAAATTTTTAAACGTGATTCGATATAATTAAAAATATATTTTTTAAAACTTTAAACGTATTTTTGGAAATTTTTAAATGTTCGATATAATTAAACGAATTTTTAAGTTTTTAACCGATACCAATACAGATTTTAAAGTTTTTATACATAAGGAAAGAGATTTTAAAATTAAATGGGGTTCAAATTAAAATCGATTCATATATTAAAAAAAACATTTTTTCGAAATTAGATCTTAAATTTAAATAATTCAAAGTTGAAAATTAGGTATTACATTACCCGATATATATATATATATATATATATATATATATATATAGATATATATATAGATATAGATAGAAAAAAAAAAAAAAAAAAAAAAAAAAAAAGGGGGGGGGGATTAAACAAAACGAGATTTGAACGTGGACTCGCGAGGTATATATACTTCACACTTCCGGTTATAAGATAGACGAATATTGGCTGAAGAGAGCTCGATAAGGATACCTTAAACGGGCCTTATTATCGGGCTTGAAACCGACGGTACCAATGACCTGTCTCAACTAACAACTTTCTGTACACAAAATATATATATATATATATATATATATATATATATATATATATATATATATATAAGAGCAAATAGTTAATAAAACATGTTAAAACACTTTGAAAAAGAGTTAAAAACATATTAAATCTGAAAAGGAAACACTTAATAAGTGGATAGTCCTTAATCCGCGGAGTTTCGAAGAAATACTTTCCTTCTCATCAGAGTGTAGGAATTAGCAAAATGCGGGATCGAATTTTGCATACAAATGTATTTGATGAAACTGCAAGTAAGTAAAAGATCTTACTTGATAACAAAAAGTGAAGCAGAAGGAATATGGTAAAGAAAAAGGTGATTTCGAGTGAATGGATAGTCTGGTGAAAGGTAAATTATCCAATGACGGTAAAATCCAAAAATATAAATCCAATAAAGTTAATTAAATGTCCATTCGCACAAGTAAAATCCAAGGAAATCACGCAATTGGAAGATGGTCCAAAATAATCCAAAAGGCCGAAATCCGTGGAATAATTCGCAAATATGTACAAGGAAAAGGGGAAAAAATTCCAATAAAAAGATAAAAAGATAGATTATAAAAGAAAAATAAGATATGCGTTTGACACGGCTGCCGAGACGAACTGTAATTATTATAAGCTCTATCTCTTATTTGGTTTTATCGAGCTTTTACATCTGGTTGAGATTACTTTATAAATCTTAATTCTTTAATATTTATGATATACTTTAGTTTTACCATCTTGGATCATTTTGGTAAATTTAATTGTAATTTTTATTTTATTTTATATGTTGTTTGGGATTCGGTTTCAATTCAAGCTGATGAAACCAAGTCATATAGATATAGTTTTTATTTTTGAAATCGCAACTTTATAATATATAAAACACGATAAAACAATAACTCTATAATAATATATAAAAAATCTGCAAGAAATAAAATATCATATTTAAGCGTATTTTATGACCTGGCTACGCCGGGCCTCCCTGCTAGCTTGGATAAATACTTTTGCAGTTTTAACAAAAAAGCTACAATAATATCAGAGCGTCTCCATTTACGCTGAACATCTACAGAATAAGTGATTACAAACAAATGGCTACACATAAGCATACATGTTTCAGCGAAAACCCAGTACGGAAATCGCTTCGTCAGGCCAAAGGCATCTCTCAAATCTCTGACGAAGCGATTCCCGTACTGGCTTTTCGCTGAAACATGTATGCTTATGTGTAGCCATTTGTTTGTAAATGTTACCAACATCAATATATTACATATTAATGAGTCCCCTGTGGAATTTCTACAGGTCCCGCTAGTTTATAAATATTGGGGTATACGTAAATTATTATTTCATACATTTATTGAACTCGAATCGATAATGTTGAACAGAAACGTCGTGTTTAACAACATTGTATTATATTTCGCCTCATTATACTAGGAAGTTTTATTGTGTTGTTTTGTTTTGTTTTTGTCTGATTAAAAAAATAGCGTTTGTTGAAATATTCATTATCTTTGTTCTCCCTATCCCCCTCACTTTCAGCCTGTAGATTCCTATGCAGTTCATATAATGAATCAGAATCGCGGATCGAACTGATCGATAGCGACCCTAAAGTAGAGTTCACTGTGTCAGTTTCTCGTTAGAACTGCCCGCGCATCGAATTATGTCGGGCTTTGTCCGCCTGTCCGCTGGGAAACAACATTTTCGCTTGTCTGCTTGTGTAGGTTTATGTTTGAAAGATAAATTTCCGAAGGAGAGCAGATTGAATAGAAGGGCCCGTCTCGTTTCAGATATGTGTAAAAATATCTGAATGAAGCCCTGCCCGTCTATTGTATGTGCATCTTTATGGAATGGACGCTTCTTTTTCTTCTTCTTCTTTTTCTAATAATAATAATAATAATAATAATAATAATAATAATAATAATAATAATAAAAAGAAGAAGAAGAAGAAGAAGACCGGATGTCGTCATAATTACCAAGAAAGAAAAGCCCTGCCAAATCGTACTTTGCAGTTCCAGCTAACCTAGGGTGAATATCAAAGAAAAGGAGAAACGGAGCAAATACATAGATCTAGCAAGAGAGCTGAAAGTGATATGGATGATACCGAAAATCAAAATAATACCGATTCCTATTACCCAATCACCGACCGCCCCCGCCCAAAGAATGATGCTAAATAGTCGAGAAGGCTTAAGGAGGATGGAAAGACTGAGGAGAGAGCGCTGACCAGACCTTCGCTGGAAAAATATCAAGAGAACTGGTACTTGGTGAAGGCTTATCGCCACTCAAACCCCATTGGTGGAAACCAACGACCGCTTCTAGCGAGAAATCAATGGTAAACGGCTGTTGCGATAATGCAAATGTATTTGCAAATGTTCTCGAAAGAGATGGAGTGTACTGGAAATCTGGGGAGACTTGTTGTCACTCAGCTTCCAGGGAACACAACTGGTTGTGTGAAAGCTCCTTGTGAGCCAATAATAGTAGTAATAATAATAATAATAATAATAATAATAATAATAATAGCAGCAGCAGCAGCCGATGTATCTGGGTATGCCCGTTATTAAACGCAATGTTAATTTTTTTAATAAAATGAAGTAAATAAAACGGAAAGAAACTGAGACATGTGCATGCGAGTATTATTCTTTTTCTAAACAATTCACTTCTTGTAAGCTAAAAAAGGCTGATCGAAACCAAAACTTAAATACAAGAAGTAAATTACGATAACCATTAGGCCAGTCTGCCACGTTATTTTAAAAAAATGTTTTCAAATCTACTTAATCTTAACATATAGAAGCTGTCACGTGAAGGATTCGCGCATGCGCAGTCGTGAAACAGTTGACTAACTGATAAAAAATACGGTGAATGACTAGCACCAATGTTTCAATTTTGATCCCTTTCCGAATAAAAACCAATTAAAAAAGTTTTCCATTTGTCTAAATATCCTCTATACCAATTTTCAAGTCTGTAGAGTACAAATTCGTTGAGTGTATAGGTTGAGAAATGTCCTCACGCACACACATTCTCACTTTTATATATATACAGAAATATGCACTCGGCGTTACCCGGTATGAAATGTAACTTTAAATTCGCTAAAAAGAAAATTAAGTAAAAAAAAGCAACAAAAAAACTGAATAAAAACCTAAGACATGTGCATGCGAGTACTATGTTGTTTAACAGTTCACTTCTTGTAAGTAAAAGAAAATACTTGAGGGAAGGTTGAAACCAAAACCCAAAGGCAATTAGACGAGTACGATAACAATTAGGACAGTTTGACACGCTCTTTAAAAAGTGTTTTCAAACCTATTTATTTTTAACATAATGTGAACGATTCGCGCATGCGCAACCGTGAAACAGTTGGCAGACATATAGAAACAGATGAAACATAAGTACCAATTTTCTAATTTTTACCCCTTAGCAACCCTTTTTCGGATGTAAACCGATTAAAATTGTTATAACGGCATTCCTTGAATAGAGGAATTTACACCGATTAGCACTATAAATAGCGCTAGTAATTCCAAAACCGATGAGAGATGCGACTGCACTCCAACTGCTAGCCGATTGCCCAACAGATACACGCTTTCCTATCTTTGTACATTATTGTTAATACACTTGTTCCTTAACCGAACCTCAACTTGATTGTTCTTATTTTCACTGTTATCCCACGACACAACATATTGGCGACAAAGAATCGGAATGACCATCACTACGGAGAATCACCAAAAGTGATTGAAATGAAGATTCATAAAATCTTTACGGCAGAACACCTTCGTCATTTCAACAGATATTTGGATACGCAAGGATTAACAGCGAATTAATTACTACAATAGTAATTTGGCGACGGGAAAAAAACTTGCTACCAAAATCTACAGCGAAAAACGCGAATGTTGTCAATTATTTAATAATTGAACACACTTACCAAGTGTTTTAAAAAGGGAAAAAGGGTTCATTTTTATCTTCACCAGAAGCCATTTTTTCCTACGGTAAGAACTTTCTTCTGCAAAGTTAAATGTCCCAAACCGACTAACAAATACCGTGTAAAGCTTATCGTTATTTCGATAACATCTGGGATTTGAAAAAAAAAACATAAAGAAATACGCTTAATTTTGTCAAGAAAAAAAGAGACAGACCGTGAAAAATAATTATTCGCGTTCGTCATTTTTGCTTAGCAAACACGTAAAGAATCAAGTCATTTTTTGCAAAAGGCAAGGAGGGTAAAAAAAAAAAAACCAAAAAACTAAAAGTTTCCCATACGAATTCGTCAGATATTTAAAGTGACGGATTTTATTTTTGCTACGTAAAAACGCGTTAAAATAAAAAAAAATGTTAAACAAATGTTATTTCGCTGGATTGTTTATAGCAAGACTAGAAATATAGCATTCAACAAATAAAGTTACAAAAGGACTGCTAAACTGGTGTTCTTCAAACAAAAGAAATTGGGAAAGAAAACTTGGTTGATATTTTACTAAGGATTATTTATTTAATACAAGCGTAATTTGTAAACTGAATTCGTATTATGGATGCGAAATTCAAAGATTCACGGTTGGAATTGTTCCAATTCCAGGCAGAGCAAGATCTCGCGTTGCAAAAGCAGCAAATTCAACAACAAGTAGAAAGAGAAGAGAGATTTAAACGAGCATTTGAAGAAACAATGCTTCAACAAAAGAAACGCTTCGAGGAAATATTGATGAGGAGGAACAAAGAAAAATTCTGGAGGCGACACAGTTAACTAAATCGGACGATAATCATAACGCATTTTCTCAAACATTTGTGTGGGCCCCTACTGAAAATTTCAATTATAACCCAGAAGACGATGTCACTTTCGTTTAGTACTATAGACGATATGAGGATATTTTTATATCGGATTGTGGTACCTAGTCAGACGCGAAAAAAGTTAGGCTTTTGCTAAGAGAATTGGGAACAGCCGAGCATACAAAGTTCGTGAATTTTTCCAAAAAAAACCAGTGAGTTGAGCTTCCAAGAAACAGTTACGCTACTTACAGCACTGTTTTCTGCAAAAATGTCTCTTTTCCATATGCGATATAAATGTATGAATGTTACTAGAAGAGAGGAAGACGACTACACTACTTACGCAAGTATAGTGAACAAGCATTGCGACGATTTTAAACTGGAGGAATTATCATTAGATAATTTTAAATGTTTAATATTTATGCAAGGGTTAGTCTTAAATAAAGACACTGAAATCAGGCGCCGTGTTTTAAATAAACTCGAAAACGAACCGAATTTAAAACTACAAAACTTAGTGGAAGACTGTGAACGGTTTATTGCGTTGAAACAAGACAGTCAGGGCATAGAGGAAAGATCCATCAAAAGAAAAATTCGACTTAAAAAATTAACCAGAGAAAGAAACTGGGAAAAGATCTACGTGGACCATGTTGGAGGTGTGGAAATAAACATTGGTACAATGAGTGTCCCTACAAATTCAAACAATGTGACAACTGCCACCAGAAAGGGCATAAAGCATTGCATTGTAGAAAAAAATCTGGTAGAAAGACATCCATTGAACTTACGAAAATTGAATCTGAGGAACAAAATATCCGGAAATATGTACAGGTCAAAATGTTTAAAAAGAAAGTAAGGCTACAGCTTGATAGTGGGTCTGATATTTCCATTATTAATGTACAGACATGGAAGAGGCTTGGGAGGCCCACTATGATTAAATCACATAAAACGGCGAGAAGCGTCAGTGGCGAAAAAAATTACCTTCGAAGGAGAATTAGTGACGAATATTTTTTTCCAGAACAGAACCGAAAAAGCAAGAATTTTTGTCATGCGAAAATCAAACAACCTCTTTGGAACTGATCTGTTCGAAAAGTTTAGACTATGGGATATGCATTTAAGCTCATTTTGCCAAAATGTTGAGGATTCGAATTTGGAGGCAGAAAAACTTAAGAGGGAGTTAAAAGAACATTTGCCAGACGTATTTTCAGGCGGTTTGGGAAGGTGTACAAAAGCGGTAGCAAAATTTGACGTAAAAGTAAATGAACAGCCAGTGTTCAGAAAGAAAAGAAATGTTCCATACGCCGCTATAGAACAGATAGACGGTGAATTAGAAAGACTCGAAAACATGGGTGTCATCGGAAAAATTCATCACAGTGAGTGGGTTGTACCAACGGTTTACATCAAAAAGAAGAGTAAGGAGATTCGGGTTTGCGCCGACTTCGCGACAGGCTTAAAGAGCGCATTACAAGATCACCATTATCCTCTTTCGAGCTCTGAAGAGATATTTGCGAAACTGAGTGGAGGGAAATATTTTTCTAAAATCGACCTCAGTGACGTGTACTTACCAGTTCCAGTCGATGATGAGTGTTCAACACTGTTATGTATTAATACCTATAAGGGATTGTACAAGTTTAACAGACTGCCTTTTGGGGTCTAAGTCGCCCCTGAGATTTTTCAGCAAATTAAGCAATTCTAGATGTTTTTGTAACCAATTGTCATAAAATTTTAACCATAAAATAGTATTATAATCTTTTAAAAGCCTGCAAATTTTCATGTAGTTTCAGCCCGTAGAACTAAATATATAAGCATTTCAGTATTCAATTTCGCGACGAGTATAAATATATCCATATATAGATATACCACTTTTTAGACAATTTTATATGTTCTAAATCTCGGCAAATGCTGATCAGAATTTAACAAATAAAGGCTCGTTGGAAAGCTACTGACCTAAATTGTGTAGTAGGCTATGTGACATTTGCCCTTAAGGTCGCAAATTACATTTTCAATAAATCTATATTAATTTAACGCAAATTGAGCACTCAGTAAATGGCCACTTGGTTATAAAGTGGATGTTCATTTTATGTTAAATTAATATAGAAAAGTAGTCACCCATTTTAGAATTTCTTAATATTTTGGGAACTACTCGTTTTCTGGGATTTTTACTGTTATTTTCGCTGTCAGTACCCTCGAAAACCTATAATAATGGTAATCTTAAAAGAGTTTTTGGTGGGTGAAATGATACTGCACTTTTACCAATACTTCACTCATAGACATTTGTTATCCTAGTCTTGTATATGAATTACAAAATATCTGATATTTTTCCCAAACCTTTGTCCTTAACGGAGGGGCGACAAAAACTTGCTGCGATAGTTTCAAATGATTTGAAATAACAGCAAAGGGAGACTTGATTCAAATATTTCACATATGTTATATCTCCCCTCTTTGGTTTTCATACATAAAGTAAATTTCACAGTGTATAAGGATTATTTTGTACTGTAGATATTCAGAATCGTAACCTTATTTTTAAAAGAGTGGAGATATAACATATGAGAAATATTTGTATGAAGTCTTCCCTTGCTGTTATTTCAGATCATCTGAAACAATAGCACAAGTTCTTTTCTCCCCTTCACCAAGGTCAAAGCTTTGGGGGTAATATATATATATATATATATATATATATATATATATATATATATATATATAATTTTCTTTTTTACTATAAAAATTAAATACCTACAGACACTAGTGTTTCATCCTTTCGGGAATCTTCAGTGCAGGGTGTCACGATTAACATCAGTCGAACGATTCGAACTCGGCAACACGAGACATATATATATATATATATATATATATATATATATATATATATTATTTTTAAAATATAACTAGACCACCCGTGACCCGTTGGGTCAGTACGTTATATTAGCTATGGAATTCATGTATGAGCGTGACACTTGTGGCATAAAGAAAATAGTTTTTTTTTACATAACAGAAGCATTTCTATGAAAGTATATTAAAATGAAAAAAGAATATAGATAGATTTCTATGAGTCGTTCTGTTTATTATAATTGTTATTTTTTTTAAAATTACAGTTACTGAATTATAAGTGGTTGGTCATACTTATAGGTAAATATGCACTGAACAGGTATCATAATCCTTATTATAGTTAAATTCAAATTTTGATATATCATCTTTTAAATGAAATTGTTAGTTGAAAGTACAGAATAATAAAAAAAACACTCTCCACATGTTAATAATGGCTTTTTAAATAGAAAATGAAAATAAAATGTAACTTTTTTCATTTAATTTAAGCAAACATTCAGTACCCATTGTGTAAAGGAAAACACTATTTAATGTAATAGAAATGTGTGCATTTACCGATTCAGCTTTCCGTTTGGAAATGTAAGCAGACGACTTTAAAAAACATGGGAAGAAGAAAAAGAAATTTTTTTGTAATAACGCCCTCTAGTAAAAAGGTCTGCATTAGTTAAGGGGGATAACTCTATCCAGTTTTACATCGCTCTCTTTTTCTTTCTCTCACACATACACGTAACTATTTCTCGCGTACGTAACGAAAACAGAGGGAGTAGGAGTGTTGAAATCTATTAGAGGGAAAGTGAGAGGTGTTTTCTTTCCATAAATTGTATAGGGTAATATTTCATATTATTAATAGATTCATAGATAAATAGATTTTATAATATATATTATAATTATCTATGAATCTATGTATTATTTGTATATATAAATAACTATTTGATCAAATTAAATGAAATTGTTTGTATTAAAAGCGATATAAAAATTCCGGAATTGGAATAACGGATTGAAAACGTTGCTATTTACGCATGCGCAACCGGATGTTGAAAACCGGAAATCTGATTGCAAACATACAAGATCCATAGACTTTTAGTATTATATAGATTATCCACTGACACGTGTTTCGTCGTCTACGACTCATCAGAGTGTCTGAACATGATGAGCCACTCTGAGTAGCCACTCTGATGAGTCGTAGACGACAAAACACGTGTCAGTGGATACTTATATTTTAAAAATAATATATATATATATATATATACCGCTCCCCATGTGGGGTTACCAAATTCGTTAAAGGGCAAACTATTCCCAACTCGCATTTAGGTAAAAATGCACTTACGTAAATAATTGAATTCATTCAAAACGTATCGCAAAAACAAACACAAATAACATCTATATATCTATATATCTATCTATCTATCTATCTATCTATCTATATATATATATATATATATATATATATATATATATATATAAGAGTAGGTCGATTTTGAAGCTGTACATAATCTCACTTAAAGAAGCAAAATAATGGCAACAGTTATAATAAGAAATATTTTGCGTTTAAACTTTGTATTTACTTGATCATTCAAACTAAAGCACCAAAGAAATGGAGATTTTTATCAGAATATGACTGACAGCGGCAATAGGTGTCGCTTAAATAAAACCCATGTTTTAACAAAAAGAAAATAATACAATGCACTTTAATATAAATATTTTCAATTTTATTATTCCATTTTAAATTGAATTAAAATATGCAAATTTAAAAAGGTAATAAAACACTATAATATTTAAAAAGTATGGCGTAGTGTGGGTAACTAACTTAATAACCCATCGTCAGTGGAGAGAGGATTCATTTCTCCACTGACGATGGGTTATTACCTGAAAGGACCTTTGGAATTAAGTACCACCTACAGTTAAAATTCAGGTAGATAAATGAATAAATATATATAAAAAAAATTTTAAGATAATAAAAAAAAATATTGAATCATTTATAATTTATATATTTATATATTTATCTTCACACAACGACTGTACATTCCTACATTTTTCTAGCCTTGTAAA
Organism: Euprymna scolopes; assembly: GCF_053919585.1. Taxonomy (NCBI): domain Eukaryota; kingdom Metazoa; phylum Mollusca; class Cephalopoda; order Sepiida; family Sepiolidae; genus Euprymna; species Euprymna scolopes. The sequence continues at coordinate 128,109,933 of NC_136488.1, forward strand.
AATACCACTATAATATTTAATTTAATATACAAATAACTATTTAAAAACGTCGTTTTGTTTATTGAATTTTTCTGTGCTGTTCACCGGTTTGAACTACATGCCTTTAAACAATCGTGTTTATCCTATGTGTCTTGTTTACGTTTTTAATTCTTACGAATATCTTTGTAAGTTTTCATCAAAAGAGACTTAACTATATAAAAATATAACTCAAAAAAATATTCTGATTTTTTTTATATTCTCAAAGTTATTATTCATCTATATATCTATAAAAGTAAACGTGTCTGTATGTGTGTCTGTGTGTGTGTGTCTGTGTGTGTGTGTCTGTGTACATTTCCCTACGCAATAACTCTGTCAATTTTTAGTCTACAGACTGGAAATTTGATATACAGGGTTCTGAGATGTAGAAAAATCGATGTGATTTGGTATCGGCCAGAAATTTGGCTGTTAAGTGGTCAAAGTTCAACGATTTGACCTTTTAGAACTCTACCAAACTCCTCCGACAATTTTGGGTATAAAGACTTGACATTTTAGATATAGGTTCCTTGGACATGGATCTAACTTAATAACTCGATTTGAGCCCAAAAAAATAAATATTAAAGGGTCATAATAGGGGTCAAAGTTAAAAAAAAATGCCGTTTTTTTTTTTTTTTTTTTTTTTTTTTACTCAGCATACACCTCCAAACACCCAGGAAACGCCGGGCACCCATTGCTAGTTTATTAGAAATCTGTTTACGATGTAATCTCCGTTCTAAACGAGCATTTTGTCTGACGTGTTTATTTTTACGCTTTTAATGATCATAAATACATCTTAAGTTTTTCTTAAAGAAGACATCATTAATAAAAATAGCACTTATGTAATTATTCTAATTTGTTTTTAGTGATTATTCGTTAAAAACCTGTTTACAAACTCATTTCGAAAGTAACTCTAAGGTAAGTAAACATTGCGTTTTAAATTAATGTGTTGATTTCAAATTTTATTGAATTTATTTAGAAATATTTTTATCAAATTTATTTTAAAAACATTGTGTAATTTAATTTCTGATAGTACATATAAAATATTGTATAATTTAATTTTCTGATAGTACATATAATTTTGTTTCAAGTATTTTATTAAGAGTGGCCGGGAAATCTGCAATTTTCACTCGCAGTAAAAATGTAATGACATTTCCAGGTTAACTGCCACCATTAAATAAAATGGAGCAACCAATTTACCGACTAATTATCCAATATAGTTTTTATTTAATAAATTTTGCTATTTCCAAATAAATAGCAAAGGAAGTAATGGATATTTAGAAAGCCGTTAACCTATGTTTACCTTTACTATATGAAATGGCTATTCAAAAAATGTGATGCTATTTTTAAAAAAAAGGTGATATTCTATGCTTCAAGAAGGCCAGACAAAATTTCCCCCTGCCTCTCAAAAGAACTTCTGGATAGAAAAACTTGATCCATTATTTAATATTTCACCCTGTTCTTGCAAACTCCCAGTTTTTAGTTGTGACGACTATCGTGTAAAATGCAATAAAGAAAATTGCCAGTGTGACATGACCGACCTGAAAGGCGGCTGGGCTCCCCAAGGGACGGAGATAAAACTTAAAATTCACTATGAAAAAAACAGGCAAACATAACTCTTTATTAAATATGGTGCGCTCGGCCGACAGCAAAAGTCCCTGCTGAGAGAAAATCACAAAATAATTGTGCTATATTGATCTTGGACAACAATATAATGTTGACTTTAAAGGTTGAACTTCTGTCGGAGAATGAATGTTTACACCTCAAAGACAGTCATCTGACCTAGGGATTGCGAGTGTGACCTCGAAGGTCTGATAAACAACTCGCAATCTTTCAGGTGCGGTTGTGTGGGAATTTTAAAGGAGGACTAATGTAAACATGGTAGAAATGACGCTGTGGTGGTTGATTTGGTAGGGGAACACCCCACGGTACCCCGCCCTGCACTATATAATCATGTGCAGAGCCAAAAAATTCAGCTAGTCAGAGAGCAAGAGAGACAGCCAGTGATTCAGTTGAGAGTGATCGCTTACCCTCCCCCCTCCACGACACCCCCTATTACTTATACAGCGCTACAAAGAATAAAAGGAAGAGGGAAGGCCTAAAGAATAATCGTCGACTATATGAACTCAATATTTGTGAACTGTAAGAGCGTCGTACACACACACACAAACACACACACACACACACACACACACACACACACATATATATATATATATATATATATATATATCTTTTTGCTTGAAAATTAATCAGTAGACTAGAAGAAGCTGAGTTTGTTTTCTTTCATCTGTGCACTGAGTTGCCTTCCTACCTTAAGTTGAATTGTGAATTACTGTTTCTTTTTTTTTAGTGGTCGACCGGTCAGCGAGATGACGGCATATCAACCCTTACACTAGAGAAACTAAGAAGCACCGGCCGTGAATGAAAGACTCACCAGCGCAACCAACAAATCCTACTGCATAGAAAGGGTCACATCTGATCATTGTCGATCAGAATAGTGACTCGGACGAGATCAGAGGCCACACTTTGGTGACCTGCAACCAAGATAGCGGCACGCTTTGTTTCCGTGAGCGAAGCTTAATTCTTACTTGAAAAAGAGGTCCCCTTCACACAAGATTGAGCACATTATTTGTACGTGTCCTCTTCAACATAAAGTAAGTTAATTTCTATTTTCGTTTTTCGAATGTTGTCGTGAGATATCCTTATATCAAAACCAATTTCTATATTTGAACATTTAAAGATATAAACAATTTTTGTCTATTTTATTTGTTATGCAAATTCATTTTTATATTACGCAATTTACACGTAGTTTTTAATATAATTAAAATCTGGTTTACAGGTACCAGTTGAGGACCGTGAATACTTAAAGGATCAGATGTGCAATATAAGGTCTAAGGGGACATTTCAGCTTGATCCAGTAGATAAACCTGCCATACAAAGAAGTAAAAAAGAAAAGAAAGGATTTAAAGAAAAAAATTACATTAATCACCAACAGCTCAAACATCAAGTCTTCACCCTCATACTCATCTCCTCCAAATGAATGACCAGAAGAAGAATATTTTTTTTACACAGTGATCACCACTTATCAAAGCCCGGAAGCCACTCAGGGATAAGGGTTATTGCAAGTACATTATGTTAGTGTGGAGATTAGATGAAGTGTTTACTTAAGGGGGCGGTTCATTAGGAATTTGTTAACGTTGGACTTGAAGGCATCCATGTTGTAGTCCGGTGGGAAGCAGGCAGACGGAACAAAGTTCCACAGGCGTGCAGTTCTAAGAAAGAAGCTTTGTTCATGGAATCCGCGTTTTGATTTAGGCATACATATAGAGTGGGGGAAATTTTTCACAGTGGATTCAGCTAGACGGGTGTTTTTCCTGAAAGATTGGCGAGGGGGGCCAGAGATTGGAGTTCAGACGAGCACCTGCCATGGAAATAACGATAAAACAAGGATAGGCTCGCAACGTCTCTTCTGTGGGAGAGAGGTTGCAGGGTAGAGAAAAGGGCACTAAGCCACGAAGTCTATTTTGTACTCTGTCAAGGCAGGATAGGCTGTTTTTAGCAGCTCCTGCAGTATTCCATCCTTGGACGTACTTGGCTTTTATATAGATAGAGGATTGCATCAGTAGTGAGATATCGTCTGGAGCGGTAGAAGGATCCCACCATCTTTCCAGCGACCTTGGCAACAGACTTGATGTACGTGTTCCATTTCAGATCAGAAGTAAAGGTCAAACCCAGAAGCTTCTCAAAACACGGGGCCTCACCCAGACGAGAGCCATCCATCACAATTGATGCCAGATGGGGATCAGAGCGTTGATGATGTAAGGATAGGAGTTTGGTTTTAGATGCATTAAAGGTAACCAGCCACATCTTCCCCCACTGAACCTTTGCAACCAAAGGATCACCCAAAAGGGCCTTATGGCCTTATCAAATTTCCAAGATATACTCCAGAGTTAGTTAGGGGAAACATATCTTCTAATCTGGGAGCCAGCATTGCCAAGGCCTTTCTCTTGGATTTGAAGACTACGGGCTTTCTTATAACCAACATTTATAAGAGCGATATTATTATTGATGAATGTAAAGTTGACAGGGCAAATACTAAAGTGAAAGCAAGTGCTACAAAACATGATGAAAGTGTGGAAAATCTAATATGTATTGGAGTTGATGGGAGATTGGATAAGAACACGTTGCAGTATAAAAGACTTGTGGAAGAAAATGAACAGAAAACTAAGGGACCAGAACACCGTTTAACATTTACAAAAGAGACACCATATAAAAGTAAATATTTGACACAGTGGTGCAACAGTTGCTGTGGATGTTTTACATGAATTGAACAACGAGGGCACTATCAAGGTTATACTTGTTGACAACACTAATGCAAATACAGGTTTTGAAGTTGGGATGATTTCAATTGAACAAAAAGTTTTGAAAAAATCTTCACACAACTGGCTGCTCTTTACACCATAATGAACTGCCTTTCGGGCCCTTTTTAAAAACATGGATGGTTGCATAACCTTAAATGATCCGCTGATGAAATTATGTTCAAATGATTGACATGATTCATTCCAAATACCATTTTCCACTATTAGCAGTCATTTAAGTTCAATTTCGAAAATTGATGAAATACATGACCTGAATTGTAACCAAAGACTCTTGTATGAATACGCAATATGTATTTCTAGGGGTTAAATTTACTACAGATATGCCCCCTGGAAATTTGCCCTTTAAAACAAGCGCTATACTTAACTTTAGCCATCAGGCTCATGTATTTATGAACTCGTGGTTCCTACTCTCAAAGGCTCACAATAAAACAGCATAATTTTATTGTAAACGTGTATGTCACTTGATGGTTTCAAATTAAAAGAAATAATAAATTCCACAATCAGCAAGTGCAAATCTTTCATATGAGCCAAAGGATTAAGCAGCAGCCTCATGAAATCGAACAGATCCCATTAAGAAATATACAAGGTAATACATTTTGTTTACTGCTTTAAAACCTTCTATATTCCATGGTTAAATCTGAGGAAGTTGAAATAAGAGAAGGTTTTGAAAGAATTTTGCCCATTGGGTAAATAAATATTTATCCATCTATAACTGATTTAATAATTTATTCAAATTTATAGAACTATTTTGAAAGATTTTATCTAATTTCACCATAATTGTTAAAGCAGTGCAGCTGAGAATTTTTTTTAATAATTCAATTAATTAATTTTTATATTCTTTCAGAAGTGGGAATTCAACCAGCAAACGGTTAAAAAAAAATAACAACCATAAATGTTAATGCCACACATTGGACGAAATTAATAGATTTAGCATTGTGTGGCATTTTTGAACCATCAATGACGAAAGACTTTTCTGAATCTGAACTTCGAGAATCACTATTAAATGGAACCAGATTAACCCTCACATTTTCAATGTGTGGAACGACCAGTCAAGTCAACAACGGAATCTTCACAAACTGTATATTGTTTTGAAGCAAGGCATCAACATATTACAGCCAAAGTTTTGAGTCAGAATTTTTTTTTTTTTACATGGGTGGGGGTTACCGTCACAACTTATCAAGGCCCAGTGGCCACTCGAGAATAAGGGTTAATAGGTATACATTAGTCATTGTGATTTTAGCGTAGTAGACATTAGTGGGGATTTTGTAACTTGGATTACTTAGGGGGACGGTTTAATAAGAACTTGTTCACATTGGACTTGAAGACAATCAGATTGTAGCTAGCTGGAAAGCAGGCAAACGGAATAGCGTTCCACAGGTGAGCAGTTCTCAGAAAGAAGCCCTGTTCATGGAATCTACGTTTAGGCGTAGGCACGGATAAAGAGTGTGGGAAATTGTTGATAGTGGTTCTGGCTAGACGAGTGTTTTTCGAGAAACTCTGGCGAGGGGGGGGGGCATAGATTGAGGTTCAGATAAGCACCTGCCATGAAATTGAAACCAACATTTTTGTCTAAGGGCTCTCTATGTTAAGCTCTAATGCAATAGTGTTTTGTTTGCCTTAATTGTTTGTTTTATTCTTACTTATAGCATAAAAAAATTAGGGTATTCAAATATTGTTACTGATTTCACAAGGTGCAAAGGCAGTTTGCCAAAGCAAGTACCGAAAATGGGGCGGGGATAATTTCTATTTCAAGATATCTCGTAATGTTTCTTATTTAATATCATTTTTATAAAATAAAAATACATTCTTTTATTTGAAATACAAAAATTACTCGTTTCCATATTAATATTCAAGCTAAATTTTGCAAAAACGTGGAATATTCAGTACATTTTTGTCTACGATCTTTGATATCAAACGATCAAAAAACCGTTGAAAAATTTGATCTAAACTCTTTTGTATGAATACTTAATAGGCCCATACACCACTTTCGGTAAGTGAGATTTTTTAATATTAAAAAAGGGGGAAATATCAACCTACTCTAATATATATATATATATATATATATATATATATATATATATATATATATATATATATATTTACGTCGAGGGGGTACAAGTGCTTGTAGTTCGTCAGAGCATTCACCATTTAAGTACTTGTAGCACAGGCAGAAGGATGCAACATTTCGTCGATGGGACAGACGCTGAAGCCTAGATGAAGTTCAGGACACATATATATATATATATATATATATATATATATATATATATATACACATATATATACGTTTATAAGTTTTTGCATTATCCTATTAATGTTATTAAAATTGCGCAATGAGTTCAATTCACGTTGATTGCGCACTTGTTGAGCCTTGTATCTTACTTAAGTAGTTTTTATTAATACTATTATATGAGTATTGCAGTTTACGTGTCGGTTAAGAGTAAATACATGGCGGCTTTTTGATTTAGTGATTCGTTTCTAATTTTGAAACGTCAAACAGATTTACTCCTAAGAAACGTGCTGTTGCTCGTACTACCACGGCTGCTATGACGACAAAAACGTGACCAATTCCATCCCTTTCCTCCTCCACTACCCTCTCCCGATCGACGGCGTCTCTTTGGCTCGTTCTCCTACTCCCGCTCACTTCCCATATAACCTACGTACGCTATCTACTCAAAAGTATGCGGCTACGAATAACTACTACTACTACTACTACTACTACTACTACTACTAGCGAACAACTTAACTGTAACAACAACCATCGTCAGCACGGACAAACTAAATCCATCATTGACTTCCGGTTTCGGTTTTAGACATATGACGTCAATTGAAAGTGCGAGGGCAATACAAGGTCAAGCTGCTTAGCCATGGGAAAGAGAAAGGGAGCTGCGTGCGTGTCCATCTGCGTGAAATCTGACAGTGGCCATGAAAAAAGGCCTTTGCTGGTCATTCACCTTTTTGTTTTTTTGTAAATACTACTACTACTACTACTACTACTACTGCTATTAGCAAGTCAGCTAAAAATAATGACGTTGCTGAAACGACACATAAACGATGCACACACACACACACACACACACACAAAAGGCGTTGAAACGAGATCGTTCTTTTACTATTAAGTTAACGCTTATCAAGGCAAATAGTCACTCGAGGATAAAGGCTGATAAGACTAAGATGATTGTCAGCTGAAAGATGAGAAACGGCTTTGTATTACTGTACACATAGATTCGAAAAAGTTGTCAAAAAACAAATATATAACAAATAAATGTTATCAAAGGCAAGATAAGTTACTTTTCTGCCAAACTGGATATATTTTTTGTGTTTTTATTCAATGTAACATATTTATTCAGCTCGAAAAACATACAGTGTTTACCGATGTATTCGAAAATTCAAGATGGCGTCTCACACCCTCTTTAACACCGTAAGTATGGAAAAAGGTGTTATAAATAAAAAACTATACAAAATACTATTAAAAACCCGCCGAATATATGTCAACCTATGTCACGGTAACATATATTGAGCTAGTTTTTAACAGTATTTTATCCGTTTTTATTTATAACATCTTTTCCCACACTTACCGTGTTAAAGAGAGAATAAGACGCCATCTTGAATGTTCCAATACATCGGTAAACACTGTATGGTTTTCGAGCTGAATAAACATGTTACATTGAATAAAAACACGAAAAATATATCCAGTTTGGTAGAAAAGTAACTTATCTTGCCTTTGATAACATTTATTTGTTATATATTTGTTTTTTGACAACTTTTTCGAATCTATGTGTACAGTAATACAAACCCTGGGAAACGTTACCGTTTGTTTTTGTTTGTTTGTTTGTTTGTTTTTTTGTTCTTTTACTGTTTATTCACCTCAAACAAGGAGCAGCGCCACCAAGTCGCAAGGAGCTACTATTTGGACCCAGATTGGCAAGGATACTATGTATGAAATTGGGCAGCGAGACGTTCGTTAACATTACACTTGACCTTTTGCATCTAAGCATTCCCTACAGTTGGGGGTGGAATTTTGCTGCTTCTCAGGTTTGTTGGCGGTATTTACGTCGATGAAGTACTAGTGCTTTGAGTTCGTCCAAGCACTTTCCATTAAAACATTTGTAAAATAGGCACAAGATAGCCACATTTCGGCGATGGGACAGAGGTTGGAGTTTGGCCGAGAGTGTGGGACCTATTAGGTTGGCGACTCTTTTTATTTTTTACCCTATCTAAGAGCGAGAGACTAGTGGTGGATGCATATGGCGTGTTTTTTTTATATAAGAATTCGTCGACATTGGATTTTTAGACTAAATATTGGGAGACGTTATATAACTACTTCATTTGATCCATCGTATGAATTATTGAATTTATAAAAAAATTGCATCTTGGGAAATAATAAAAGGTACTTTGCAAATATTTATTACATTAAAACCGAGCCAATCAAAAATTGTTTAATTTGTCGTTCAATAAAACAAAAGTTATGATTAATTTTCTGGTGTTAAAAACCGTAAAAATATGTAAGGAGGTGAGCGACGCTTTTTATGACTGGTTTCCATAGCAACAACGTCGCTTCAGCGACTACTGTTGCTACTAATTCGAAAAGAGAAGTAACATGCGAAAATGAAAGGATGAAAGGGAGATAATTGAGGGGGATTTATTGAAAGCAGACGAGTGCCGTACATTGTTATTACATATGTGTTTATGGGGGCAAAAAAAAAAGATACGACTGAAATTAAACAAAGAACAAGTGAATTTAATGGAAGCTTGGAAAAATCATGGATTGCAATAGAAAAGTGCGAGCATGAAAAGTAATATGGTTAAGTTTAAACATGGAAAAGTAAAGGATTAGTTGTTAAAACTGGAAAAGAAAAGGACAATATATTCTAGTAAAAAATATAATAAATTTATAACTTAAAATATAGCAAGATTAAGAATTAAAAAAAATTCAATTCATAGCATTATATAATCAATTCTTAATGCTGTAATAGTTTAAGTTATAAATTTATTATATTTTTTACTAGAATATCTTGTTCATTTCTTTTCCAGTTTTACCAACCAGTCCTTTACTTTTCCCTGTTTAAGCTTAATCATATTACTTTTCATGCTCGCATTTTTTTATGGTAATATATTAACGCCCTCATCCCGATTTTCCAGGATCCAGTAAATTCACTTGTTCTTTATTTAATTTTAGTCTTATTTTTTGCCCCCATAAACATTACCTACACATATGTAATAACAATGTATGACACTCGTCTGCTCTCAATAAAATCCCCCCAATTATCTCCCCTTCATTCTTTCATTCTCTCTGTTTCACTTGTTACTTCTCTTTTTACGCAAGCGGTGAATTGGTAGCAACAGTAGTCGCTGAAGCGAAGTGCTTGCTATGGAAACCAGTCATAAAAAACGTCGCTCACCTCCTTACGTTTTTTTTTAACGATTTTGCATACCAGTAAATTCATCATAACTTTTGTTTTACTGAACGAAAATTGAATTTTTTTTTTCACAATATAGCTGAGAAGTTGATCTATAAACTGTAATAATTGCTTGAAATTTGATCGAAAAATAAGTGAGCGGTGAAGGTTTAAAGCAGTTCTAAATGACTAAAACTGCCGTGTTTGAATGATATATTAATTTTTATTTACTTCCTTTGGTTGACGTGGTAATACGCTAATATGAAACAAAAACAGTCAATATATTTCTTAGCTTAAATTTCTACAATCAAGCGAATTTAGAAAAATCAGTTGTCATACATTCTTTTTTATATTAATTGTGAAAAATGGTTAATCCGGGTTCATCCTCACCTAAATTTTTTTTTTTTTTTTTTTATTACATTTTCACCCCAAACAAGGCAAATTGCCACTTTGGTGTAGGGGGCTACTATCAGGGGAAACAACTACTGGGGTACTATGTAGGGATTTGGGCAGCAAGGTGTCGGTTCACGTTACACTTGAACTTCTGCACGTCAGTACTGTTGGGGAAGCAGGGACCTGGAATGGAATTCCAGAGTCTTGCGGTTCTGGGGAAGAAACTATTGGAGTAAAAAGATCTTTTACATCTAGGGATCTCTACAGTGTGGGGGTGGGATCTAGTAGCCTGTCGGGTTTGTCGAGGGTGCTCGCGTCGTGGGGGTACAAGTGATTGCAGTTCGTCAGAGCATTC